>NC_060899.1:2792500-2825000 GCF_014805685.1 Silurus meridionalis | reverse complement strand
TTCTCTGATTGTATTGTTTTGGAGATACACGGGGTATTAGAAACATCATTAATCTTCCTGCGTGTCTGCTGTGAACACAGGGCTCTTCCTTTCCTATCGGAAGCGTTGCGGTTATTTATTTGCCGTCATGCTTCCGTCCTCATATTGCCGTTGATTAAATCCCTCTTGATGCTCGGTTTGTTTGTTTTGAAGCGCTTTTTGTGTGTTATTGGCTTTGTAGTGACGAGGTACAGACCCGCGCCTTTGTTATTAGTTGCTTGTGTTTGTATAGGAATAACGGCATGTATTTTTAATGCACTTTCTCCGTATTAAAAAGTTATAAACGCCACACACACACACACACACACACACACACACACACACACACACACACACACACACACACACACACACACAAGAGCAAATGCTCGCGGATAAACAAAAAGATTGTAATCAGAAAATTAGGATTTAAATTGGCGTTCTTCTGTAGACTTACTGCTTGTGCAAATTTCAGTCAAACACTAACTCTAAACTAACCTCTTGTTCTTAAACCCCAGCCCTAATCCCAAACTATTAACACCAGCCCTAACCCCAAACGATTAACCCTAGCCCTAATCCCAAACGATTAACCCTAGCCCTAATCCCAAATGATTAACCCCAGCCCTAATCCCAAACTATTAACACCAGCCCTAATCCCAAACTATTAACCCCAAACCTAATCCCAAACTATTAACCCTAGCCCTAATCCCAAACGATTAACCCTAGCCCTAATCCCAAACTATTAACACCAGCCCTAATCCCAAACTATTAACACCAAACCTAATCCCAAACTATTAACCCTAGCCCTAATCCCAAACGATTAACCCCAGCCCTAATCCCAAACTATTAACACTAGCCCTAATCCCCATAACCCATATACCCATAACTTTAGCCCTAGCCCTAATTCCAAACTTTTAACCCTACCCCTAACCCTAATCATTTAAACATAACCCTAACCTCAAACCTTAAACCATAGTTTTAAACCTATATTATTAACCCTAGCCCAAACCCCATAGATTTAACCCTAGCCCTAAACCTTAAGATTTTTCCTTTGTCCAATCATAAACCTTTAACTTTAACTAGCACTGAACCTAAACCACTAACTATAGGTTTACCCTCTAAACTTTACCCCAAAAACTCTAACCCTTGCTCTACCCCTTAACCTTTAACTCTAGACATACCAATCATTAACCCTAACCCTAAACCAAAGCCTGTGTCCTTAGCTCTAAACCCAAACCTTTAACTCTGACCCTTTAGTATTGACCCAAACATGAATCCTAATTTCAAACCTGAATTAAATTCAATCATATAAATAAATAAAGAACATATAAAGAAATCACCATTTTTTCCAACAAATTGTTGGAAGATGTCCTTAATTTACACTTTATTTACCAAGAATTCTGCCTAATGCTAACCTAACTAAGCTAACTAACCTAAAGCAAATCTCCGTCTTAAGCACATTGGATCAAAGGCTGTTAAAATGTGCACAATAGAGCAGAGCCTTGTACAAACCAGAACATTCACATTTAATGCTGTACATGGGCCAAGTGTTATTAACTCAGTTTGTGTTCATGTACTACTAAAGATTCCTTCACATATCCTTTTCAAATCCTTTTTTTTAAATGAGGAAGAGCTTTTAGCCCTGAGATCACCGGATCGGATTAGTCGGTTACACACTCGCTAGTCACCAAATATTTCCCAAATTTACAGTCCTGATGGCTAACTCTGTAGCGTTAATATACAACCAGCGTCTCAGCGCTGAAGCCTCAATCCGCTGAGAAAATGCATTCAGTTGTCAAAAAGTAACCAAACAGTAGTGCACTTGGACTTTTGGAATGACAGCACTTCTTTCGACGAGCGATCTATCGACTCTAATAATCAGGTTTTTCGGTGTGTTGCGAACAATGAAACGTATGTTTATTCAATAATTTGTAGAAAATAAAAAATAAGAACATGACAAATGTGTAAGAGAGCACAGTCGTGACATTTCCCGTGTTTAAATGACGACCATAGGATTTCGATTCTTCACCCACACCACATTCACATGGCTTTTCACTTGGTGTTTGGGAAATATCAACATCAACAGTTCGAAAAAACGACACAATGGTCTATTTAAGTGAGTGCTAAAAATAAACGCTGTACAACATTATATGAATGTAAAAACCAAAGCAGAGCTTCTGTGGCATAGCTGCGAATTGTTTCTGTGAACAAAAGGATTAGTGGAATGAACAATAAATCTGACGAGGCCTATCGAACCTGCATTAAACACACAACGAATCACAGTACTTTCGCTTCTGCACAGGATAAAAAAAAGAAAAAAAAAACAAACAAACAAACCTCACAGATTAGCAATAGCGCTCGACTTTAACATTTCAAACCACTATTGATATACACAGTGTCTAATGTTAGCTCTTTTCTTACTGGATTTTTTCGTGGTCAAGTTTTTCCGGTAGTTACTCCGTCAGCAACGTTTCAATTTTAATATGGGGGGAAATTTCATTAGAAGGGGCGGAGCAACCCGAGAAAACCGCAGTTATGATGATTTGTACTGTAAATGGCTTACGCTACAGTGTAAAATTAGTTTCTTCCCGTGAAGAAAGGCTGTTCTGGTGTCTGGATGATATGAGATACCATACGCTGAGCTGTTATTCTTGTCCAGAGCGTCCGTGTTTCGATATGAGATACTGTCGAGGGTGTTAGACAGTCGACGACACGTTGTATAGTGTAAGAATATAGTGCATAGTGAGTGCATAAGTTAGCGCCTTGTGAAGAGACCTCCCTGACTCATGATGCTTTTCTGATTCGCCTTTCTCCAACCAGTCTCTGACCTGACCACACCCTCTGATCAGTAATGCCACCCATTCCTCATGAGCTTCTATTCCTAATCTAGTGCAGCCCGGTTAGGCTGATTTTACACATGGCAGTGCTGAAACTGATGTTTTTCACAGCATACTATCAAAAAAGTTTTTTTAATTTTGATATATATATATATATATATATATATATATATATATATATATATATATATATATATATATATATATATACCTTTTATCAGATCGCAAGTGAAAAAACCCAACATGGATGACAGAGGGTGTTATAGTGTGTTTACTTCCTGGTTCATGGAGTTTCCACTTTACTGCTTTATGTACTCTGATTAAACTTAATCTGCTTGATCATCTTTTTTATAACTCCATACTGTATATTCCTCTGCCAATGGTTATTTCTCTACCACTAGTTACCCTTTTTCTACAAAGGCGCTTTTAAACATGTACATTACAGTGAAATTGTTTCTTCAAATATCCAGCAATGTTAGGAGGCTACAGTAGGCACTACTACTTAGAGCACTAAGGGTTTAGGGCCTTGCTCAAGGGCCCAAGAGTGGCTGCTGGGGTTTAAACCCTCAACCTTCCGATAAGTAACCCCAGAACCTTAACCACTGAGCTACCACTTCTTCTTGCCGTTCTAACTTTGTTTGGATTATGCATAACAACTGTCCAAGGTAGTTTAATGTGACCCAGAATGAAATTTTTGCCCTCAGGGTAATTTAATATCACCCAAAGACTTCATCAGGCTTTTAGGAGAATGATAAAAACCCTAACCAGGACATTTAATGAGCCATTAATTTTAAAACCGGATTTCACTGATACTCTGACTAAACTCTTTACTTAAACTTTATAAAAAAGAGGGAAAAAAGCCATCACATTCCTCATTTTCACCTCCAGTAGAAACAAGATTTTTCAGTTTTATAAAACTTCTCACCTTTTCCGCTTAGCTTGTGTTTCATTTTAACAATGATAAGGAACTTGAATAACTTCCTGACGGCTTTTTTCAGCATCGATGTGAAGACCAGCATAGTGTGAAACATCAAACATCAAACTACATTTATTATCTATACAGAATATTTTATTGTGAAAACTTCCTCAGGACGTTCAAACGATGGAGATCCTTCATGAACGAGTGAATATTTTTTTTTTTAAAACATCCCAAACGACTTGGTTATAAATGTCTCAAATACTGTATCTAAACTACTCAACAGTGCAGTGATACAGAGTTAGTAAATTTCTTGTGCTGATGTAATGAATTAACACATATATTAGCTATGTTAAAAACCCCATTTTTGCCTCCAAAATAGGAATCAACGAATAATTGACCCATGGCTTACAGCAAGCGACGGTTTACATTACATGTACATGTAATTTAGCCTCATTAGTTTCTTAATATATACTTTTAAAATCAGTAATAAATTGCCACTAGTGTAGCCTTGGACTTAGTTTTTTATGGTGAACGACAAGTGCAAAACAAATAAACAAATCAGAAAACAAATGAACAAATCTAAAAAAACATGACACTTCAGACAAACGGGAAAATGTATAGTTTGCTAAAGGAATATTTACCGCTCATTAGACTAGACATCAGTCATTCATTATATACAGGAAGTACAACAGACTACAGGAGGAAAAAAAAATCGGCACATGTGTCTTAAAGTGTAAAAATATTTAAAGTTTTACTATTGGAAATAATTGTTTAAAAAATAATCACAAAACTTCACACGTGTACAAGAAACTAAATTCTAAGATTCACAATTTGCTACTTCCTGTATATCTTGAATGGCGGATGTCTCATCTAATGAGTGGTAAGTATTTTATTTACAAACTATACCTACCTTTTCCCGGTTTCTCTGAATTGACATTGTGTTTTTGGAGATGTTAATTTGTTTTCGGATTTTTTATTTTATTTTATTTTTTTTTTGTTCATTTGTTTTCTAATTTGTTATTTTGTTTTTTAAGATTTGTTATTTTGTTTTCTGATTTGTTATTTTGTTTTCTGATTTGTTTATTTGTTTTTGAATTTGTTATTTTGTTTTCTAATTTGTTATTTTGTTTTTAAGATTTGTTATTTTGTTTTCTGATGTTATTTTGTTTTCTGATTTGTTATTTTGTTTTCTGATTTGTTCATTTGTTTTTTGGATTTGTTATTTTGTTTTCTAATTTGTTATTTTGTTTTTTAATATTTGTTATTTAGTTTTCTAATTTGTTAATTTACTTTTGGATTTGTTCATTTGTTTTCTAAATTTTCTTTTGTTTTCTGATTTGTTCATTTGTTTTGCACGTCTCGGCCACCATAGTATTTACCCTTAATACACATGAGGAAAAATGTTTTCGAAACACATGAAAATGGAGAAACTAAATCAGAGCTATTCTGATCTGCCATTCTGACTTTCTGTATGGACAAGAGGCCTAAAAAAATTTATACCCATTGACAGGGCTACATTAAAGAGCAAACACTAAAACTAAAGAAAACTTTCCTGCCTTGTCTATAATTTTCTTCCATATCCAATTTCTTGTTTCGACCTGTGCCAAAAGGAGGAACCTTAGAAGAACTTTAAAAGAACCGTACACAGCGTTCGCATGCTGCTTTCTAAATAGGACAGTCTGTATCTCAGAGGCAACATGCTGCCTGTAAATGTTGCCTACCCAGACAGCCTCCTCCGGGGTAGCGATCATTTTGAAATCATGCTAAAAGTCTAATGGTGTATCCTTCAAAATGTTATTGGTATTACTAAATTTGGACTTGATGGTTAAACCTCATGGTTTGCTAGTGATAATGTGTCTCCAGAACTGTCCCCTCACTAATATGTGAAACTGTGCAGTTTATCTTGTCAAAAAGTAAAAATCTCATGTACTGTGTCTTATCCGTTGATGCAAACCTGACACACATGATTGAATATACGTAGCGTAAGCTTCCTGTCACGGAACTACTCGCCAAAAGCCTCGATTTTCCTGCAGGTGAATTATGAGGAACTTGAATATGGCCAGTCAGCTGTAGGTGTGTGTTGATGTCAGGTGTAGGTCTGGACAGAAGACCAATCCTGAGAAAAATCCAAGAACTACGCACCACTAAAGGCACTTCTTAAAAAACGACGAAAAAACGACGACGACGACGACAACGACGACAGTGCTCCTCTTCTCGATAGAATTCAAGTTCAGAGAAAAGAAAGAAGAATGGCTTGTTCAGACCATTTTTTTCAGAGTAGAATGCCTACCTTGTCTTTATTATTTAAATTTTTTTTTTACTCTTTTCTCTTTTTTATGCGCTGTCTCAATATTAGCAGGAGGATTTCACCCTGCAGATGGTTGCATCAACCATGTTGCAGGATTCTTCAAAGAAATAATGAGCACAAAGCGTAAATACAGCTGGACTACTTAACAGAAAAAAAAATCAGAAAACAAGAAACTGATAAAAAATATAATTAAAGGAAAAAAAAAGCAGGTCCACTATTATCGCTGTCTCTCCCTGTACAAGTCTCTCTGGAGTTGGCCAAGTGATTGGTAGGTGGGTGTGTTTATCATAGAGAGAGAGAGAGAGAGAGAGAGAGAGAGAGGCCCATGATTGGTCGTCGCCGCAGGTTCAGGTGACGTGGGAGGAGCCTTTTGAGGGACAGCCCCGTTCCTTTCTAGTCGTCTCCACCCCCATACATGTCGGCGAGTTTTTTGAAACGTGGCCCCCAGTCGTTGAGGTAGTCGTAGTCTTGCTCTCCGCTGCTGGAGGTGTTGAGGGAGCTGACCGACCCGGCGGTGGATCCGCTGCCCTCGTAATCAAATACCAACAGCGAATCGTAGGGTGGAGCCGTCGGGTCGTTATCCGCCGCTCTCAGACCCTGCAGGGAAACGACAGGAATAGTTAAAATATCAGCAGCATTCACCCCTGCAACCATTATATGAGGTGGTAGCAACAAGTTTTGACACTAATGGTGCAATTGGTGCTGTTCTGACCATGTGCATCACGGACAGCGAGTTATAACAAAGAGCAAACGTGAAATTCTGTGTGAAACTGGCCAAATCTGCCACAGAGACGTTTGACATGACATAAGTTTGACACACGTGAAAACAATCAACCCCCCGAAAATGTCGTCATGAGAACAATCCACCTGACTTCTGGACTTCACCCTCTTCCCGAAGATTCCTCCATTGTGGCGACTTCCAGGACACGTTCCAGAAGTAGCAGGAACACTGGGGGCGCTGTATTACTGTGCATGGAGACTATTTATGATTAAACTCTTGATGTCACCTAAATGAGGATGGGTTCCCCTTTTGAGTCTGGTTCTTCTCAAGGTTTCTTCCTCATAACATCTAAGGGAGTTTTTCCTAGCCACAGTCGCCACGGCTTTCTCATCAGGGATAAATGAACACCATTCACCTTGACTGTTGATTTCTGTAAAGCTTCTTTGAGACAATGTATGTTGTGAAAAGCACTATAGAAATAAACTTGACTTGACTATTTTAAATTTGAAGGTGTGTAAACGTAGATAAATAAAGTACTTTCTTGTAAACAGAGCGAGTTTTTAAACTTTTTTCTACAGCGCTTTTCACGATGGACATTGCAAAAAGCAGCTGGGGCAACTGTGGCAAGGAAAAACTCCCTTAAACAGTATGAGGAACAAAGCCTGAGAGGAACCAGACTGAAAAAGGGGAACCCATCCTCATCTGGGTGACATCAAGAGTGTGATTGTACATTGAAGCGATTTTTCTTAGCAATTGATTGATTGAAAAAAAATTATCATTGTTTCCTGACAAAAGAAACAGTTGTTTGGCCGATAAAATGGCTGTGAAATCAAATTCGACTGTATCAGGTCCAATCTACAGTATGGTACAGTCATACAGATAAAAAAGTAAGGGGTCCCGAGGCAAAAATGTCATTTGCGATCCTTGAATTTGATTATTAGCAACGATTTATAAACCTCTCAAAACTGAAACTGGTAAATGATGGTATGTGCTCTGGTAGAAGCCATAAATCAGTCTGAAATCATTTCTTCCCGGGGAGGATATATATATCACCCACAATATTAAAGTAAAAATGTCTTTATAAGCATGAAAATCAAGCTTCGATGTGGAAGTCTCCAAGGCAAAGGACCATGACAGTGACATTACAGTGTAACTTGTTAAACCCCTAGAGTGAAGATTTTTAGAACTTTCTTATGAATTATCCGGGCTACAATGTTGGCGTATAAAAAAATCAGACTATAATGATATAAAACTGTACAGCACTGGGTTTTGTAAAGCAAAGCTGATAATCAGGGTTGAGTGATTTATGAACATTCTGAAAAACACTTTAGGAACAGCACAAAACAATACCAACAAAGGGCAGGTACTGAAACAAGTGCCCCTAAGTGCCAGATAAGGACAAAATGACACCTTTTAACTCAGCCTTTGTATCATTCTTTTACATGGCTTTTACAGGCTTTTACATGTATAGTGTTTGGCAGACACGTTTATCCAGTGCAAAATATCAGTTACACATCAGTTGCAGTTATACAAAATCATATACTTTAACCCCTACGCTTCAACCTCCCCTATGAGTTTCTATATTAGCAAGTTTCATCCAATCTTTGAAATATTTAATGTAATATAAAACTAAACAGGCAGAAATTCAGCCCCAGATTTCAGCCATTGTACCTCATTGATGAAATCTCCAATGTCCCCAGGGTGGGGTACCATGGGCCGAAGGGGGTACTGAGACTCAGGCACAACAGGCCTTTCATCCACCCGTCGCACACCTTGGGATTTTCCCATGATGTGCTCCAGAGAGTCGGGTTGCTGCAGCTGGCTCAGGTCATAGTCCTGCAGATTAGACCACATATATGCTAAAGACAAACCTACACAACGCTGACAAGATTGTACCATATTCATAATAAAAGCATGCACAAAAGCTAGTACAGTCACATTAGCCAACAACTTTAATTAAGACACAATGACTGTGCAGCAAGAACATCTGCAGCTAATATTCGATTTGGATTAGCTTTTTTGCTCAGGCCATGTGGCCTGGTTGTATTGGCTTTATTTGGCAATATACCTTATGTGAAGCGGGTGAGGATTTTTAATCGCCTCAAAATAAACTGGCAATTTTTGAGCAAGGTTAATCATCAAAAACTTAGCTACCCAGTCTGGTTTAGGTCATGAGATAAACAAGAAGCACCAGTGTATTTTGCTTCTCATGGGCTGATAAAATGGAACCGAATACACAAGATGAAAAATCCGCTTCAGAACCACTGTTGTCTAGAATCAGAGCTCCAGTCACCTGGTCCTCCTCGCCACCCCCTTCCTCGTCATATTTGAGGATGTTGTCTCTGACGTCATCCTCGGGGTCAATCAGCAGCTGTTTGGTCTGCCGCTCCTTCTCTTTCCTCTTCATCCATACTACAAATAGCAAAACCATGCCTACAGTGCAGAAATCACAAATAAATGAACAGACATCGTAGATGATGTTTACAAAGCAGCTTCATCGAAATTCTGATTGTAGATTTTACATCCCTAATGGAAGAGCCAGAGTGACAATAGTAAAGAAGACCCCCTTGAGATGACATGAAGAAGAAACCATCGGCGAAACCAGACTCAAAAGGGGAGGTATCAGTTGCATTTAGATTTACATTCGGCAGCTAAATTCATCCTGAGCAACTTGCAAAAGTGCTTTGAAGTCTCTACCATATGTACATTGTGGTACTGTTTCCTCGATCCCCGGTCAGGGAACCAACCCCAGCCATTAGGGTTGCACAAGCCTTAGTGCCGGTCCCAAGCCCGGATAAATGGGGAGGGTTGCGTTAGAAAGGGCATCCAGCGTAAAAACATGTGCCGAATCAAACATGCGGATGATTCCGCTGTGGCGACCCCTAATGGGAGAGTTTTTTTTTTTTTATAGAAGTTCCCAAATGTCTGTTGGGAACCAAATTTAGTTACAAGAGACAATTTTAAGACGTGCTAATTTGAGTACTTCTGAAAAAGGTATGTCTTTAGCCATTGATTGAGGATGTGACTCAGATGTTTGGAAATCATCTGGAAGATTGTTCCACCACCCAGATGATGAAACAGAAGAGTTTTCCTTGTACCCTGTTTTCCTCAGACCCTGAGACATGGTGGGACCACTTGAGTAGTGGTAGAGGTTAAGACATACACTGCAAGAACTCCTCATCTGGACTTACAATCTAATTTCTAGCAATAAAAAAATCTTATTGATCGTATTTTAAGCATAAAATACAATTAGAGAAGCAGATTGTATAAGACCCTGTTTTAAGATTATTCATCTTTTTTTCTTACTTACTTAAGTTTAAAGGTAGTTATTTTACCAACAATCAGCTGTAATAACTGGTTTTATGGTTGCCCAGTTACAAATGCTTAATAACCACACTTAGGACTTGTTCATTAGTATTATTTATTCCAAATGCTTGTTTTATGTCAATGCCAACACATTTATTTACAACCTAATAACACATTATAAGAGTCTGCAGTATTAAGTCACCACATTTGTTTCAAACATAATCCATTATTGTTATTATTTTTTGGTACTTTGTTCTTTACACAAAGTATTTATTGCTTTTTACTTTAAGTTTGAATTCAGTTTTGAGAAGCAGCAAGTCCTTCTTTTTTTCTTTAAAATGGTACTATTTTAAATGTTTGCTATGTTCTACTGTGAATAGAACATGGGTTTATGAGATTTTCAAATCATTGCATTTTTTTATTCACATTTTACACAATGTCCCAATTTATTTTGGAATCGGGGTTGTGAATTTCATCTATAACCTGGGGTGTTGATTTTATATCGTGGTGTCTATCGGATTTTAAATGGAAAAAATGGCGGTGTTAAATGGAGAATGCTGGTGATTAATGGCATTCAAAGGAATTCTGAAGCTTAATGCTAAATGCTGGCATTTACTATTTTGTTTATAGATAATATACGTATTTGAAGAATAACGGTCTTCTGTAAATGTTGGCATTTATAGCAAATGTTGGTGTTTGCTGATGAGTGTTATTGTGTTTTCGAGAATATGGAAATGGTGCTCCATTGGGTTTTGTGAAGGATATTGATGTTCCGTTTATGAACATTTTGTGGTATTTTATGGAGGATATTAGTGTCAAATGGGATTTTAAAGTTAGGATTTAATGGTAAGATGTGTATGTTAGTGTTTGATATACTGATATTTGATGGAGAATGCTGATGCTATATGACGGTGTCTGATGTACAATAATTGAATAAATGGTTGAGGTAAATGTTGGTGTTTGATAGGAGGAGGTGGCATTTCAGTGGTGTAGGCATTAGGCTCAGAAGGTCACAAGTTCAAATACCAGAGCACCACCAATCTTTGGGGACCTTAAGCAAGGCCCTTAACCCTCACCGGCTAAACTGTACTATAAGTAACTCTGGATAAGGACGTCTGCCAAATGGCCTTAATTAGTTAGAGTTAGTGGTGATTGTTGATTGGAGAATGCTGATCATTAATGAAAAGTGATCATTCGCCATTATCCTAATTTGTGCAGCACAGCTCCAGTATCATGAACATATTACGAAATATCCTACGCAACTCTGAGCTTCGGTCCTGTGTATTATTCGCACAAAAAATCCACTCTCACGCAGAAATATCCTCGCCTTGGAGAGGAACGTGATGTTCCAGCCAGTGCTAGGTAAATGTTTTATTGATATGTCCAGATGAGCAGCTCTCCAATGTATAGGGAAAGGAAGTCTCTTATCTTTTCACCACCAAAAAAATTCAGTATTGCATGCCTTGGGCCAAAGAAAGTCTGGCCTTGTGTTTGTTTGGAGCAGCAGAGTTTTAACCTCAGGGTGAAAAAACAACCTGTAAGTTTGCGAGTGAAGTTCAGCTATGGTTAGTTATACCATGAACTGGAGTGCACAAAGAATACAGGAAATTCAGTGTTATAGTATGTGTCTTATTAAAAACAATAAGAGATAAAGGAATAATGGCTTCTCCAGGTTGTATTTCATGCCAGGATGTGCTGATCTACTATTTAGCCTCAGGCACTTTGGGTACAGAGTGAATTTTCTGAAGAAAGAAGATTTACACTTTGTAATTCATTTTTTTGGGGGGGTCAAAGCTATTGAATTCAAAAATCCTCTCAAAACAGTTGGCTGTAAAAGTGGTTTTGTACTAGGAATGTAACTGAATATGAATACATTATTCAGATCCAGCACCTCTCTAAAAGGCTCGGGGCTCGTGTGTATGTGTGTGTATGTGTGTGTGTGTGTGTGTGTGTGTGTGTGTGTGTGTGTGTGTGTGTGAGTGTGTGTTTATTTTTTTAATCAGAATGCTTTCCCATAAAGGTTCGCATGGCATCTGCTGGAAATGCAAGGTGTGTATTAGAACTGGGATCCTGTGGGTTAGTCTTTATTGGTGCCAACACCATCAGACAACACAAAAAGTCATACGAGTGGGAGGTTTTTTGTTTCTTCACCCTGAAGAGTGTTCAGTTAGGAAGATTGTGATTGTGTGGTAGTAACTGGAAGGGGTTGATATGACACACAAAGGACAAAGACTTTCTCATTAACGTTTAATTGCCGTGTAATGCAATGTTATGGTTTTTACTTGTTTATGCTGGGTAACTGCCTGGTCAGGGCCGTGTTGGTTTAGAAGTAGGCTATTAGATTGGCTGTATTTTTGAAAAAAGTATAAGCAAATAGAATATCTGTTTGAGGAGTAATTAAAAAAAACTACACACTACGGCTAAAGGCTAATGACTGTAGTCCTACAGCAATCCAGATACATTTGTAAAAGGCATTTTTGTCTAAAAAAACTTTCCGTGTCCACACTATCGATTTCCCAAAAGATGAGCAAAACGTGAAATGCTTCGACCTGCATCATTTCCAGCTGCATTTACTTTCCGGCTCTTTTGAAACGTCACCGCAATGACAAAGAAAATGCATCATCGTTTTCAAAAACCTACATATTTTATAGTCCACCCAAACAGCTTTTTCAAATCTATCCACTTTGGAAAGCTCAAATTTTAAAAAACATTTTGATGGACAAAAAAAAGTGTTGATAGAAGTTCAAAATTGAGAGATTATTAGTATAAACAAGGCCTTAGTGTTTTTCAGGCATTTCCGGGTTACTACCAGTGGTTTACACCAGAGGTCCCCAACCACTGGATCGGAACTCAATACCAGGCCATGGAAGAGTTTCTTCTGGGTCGCATGGGAAAAACTGGGAACATGTCTAAAGGTACTTTACAAACCGTACATGAGGCACAATTTGATATACTATGTACCCAAAATGCTGTATGTACCCACAATTTCCCACCATCCTGCACCGGGGGTTCGTGACAATTTTCAGTGTTTCAGGGACATTGTTATAAAGTTAAAGTTAAAAAATAGCCCAAACACACTTTAGATTAAAATCCAGACTGAAGTGTTTTTAAGTACAGATACAGTATTGGCACAAGTAAAGTAAAGTATTTAGGGCCAATCTTAAATTTATTCTGTTATAATGAGGCATTGATTTTATGCAGCATACTTTACACTTAGTCATTATTTCTAGTCAGATAATTAAAACAGCGTTCGATGGAACACAGAAGAATAATCTAACATTTTTTATTTTGACACGTCTAGTCATTGACTAGATCGTTGTGAAGCTCCAACACTGCTACAGTAGGCTGTACCACAATGCATCACAAAGCAGCGCATTCAAGATAGATGAGATGCTTGCACTGTGTGAGTCAGTTTCATGAATCATATAAGAAAGGTGAGACCATCAGTGGAGTCAAAAGCCGTCAGTACAGAGTCAAAATTGGGTTTGATTGGGCTCATGATAGAGACTGTGACCAGGGAAATCATTCGCACTGGATTCTGGCTATGCATAAGCAAAAACTTCAAACTTGACTATAACCGTAACATGGTATAGAAGTGCCATTATTCTAGCTACAACAATCTCTGTGTAAATAAATGATATTAAATTCTATACATTTTCTAAAATGTCTTTTAACCAATATCACCTGAATCAGAAACATTTTTTAGAGTTACTCACTAAGAAGGATGATGATGCAGATCAGGATGGCGATGATGGCGCCGGTGCCCAAGCCCGCCGCTGCTACTGCACCGAGGGCAGTGCAGTCACCGTGTTCGTCACACGGACACACCTTCACCTTAATGACTGAGCGATTGGAGAGCGGAGGGTTTCCCGAATCCGATACAGAAATAGGAACTTCATACACACCCGACTCCAAGAACTGGATCCTCAGGCTCAGACGAGCATAGTCTCCTACAGACGGGATGAAATTCCAAATTAATTTAGAGTTGGGATTAGAGGATTAGAGTACAAATAAGGAGTTTATGGGTGATTAACAGAGTTAAGTACAAAACTAAAACAACTGCATAAAACTGTATAAAGTTGTAAATTCCTATCATATTTTATACTTTTTCTGCCAAAATAGTTGTGTGACCCGTCGATCATTAAAAGCATCAGGTTTAGGTGCTCAGGTTTAGGGCTTGGGTTTGAGGATTGGGTTTGGTTAAGATTAGTTTTAAATTTTCAGGAATTGGCGATTATTTGAGGTTTTAGTTAGTCTTGAGTTTGGAATTTGTAGGACTTGAATTTGTTTTTTTACTTGTCACATATACTTTACAGTGCAGTGAATTTCATTCATGTGGTTGAATCCACAACTATACAATCAAATAACTCAAAACCTTAACCGCTTCTTTACTTCTGTTCTCAAAAGTATTCGCTTCAAGATTAAGCATTAGAGATTTGGCACAGAATTTTCCAGAAGGTCCGAGCATGTCTCACCGCTGATTCGAGAAACAGTCCAGTTGCGGCGAATGATGGAGGGATAAAGAGGCAACTCGAAGACAAAGGGACCGACATTGGGATCGGTGTCGGCATCCACTGCTGTGATGTTGACCGAGTTCATGTGGGATCTTTCGCAGATCTGAGCATCGTGAGGGACGAGTGATGGAGCGTTATCGTTCACATCTATGAGAAATATCTGCAGCGTTCCTGTGCTACTGGCAGAAGGAGAGCCTGAGAAATGGAAAAAACAAAAAATAATAAGAAAGGACTCAGAACTGTGAGAGCATGAAAATAAAAGATGAGAGAGCTGTACATTATAGTAATAATAATAACAATGAAGTCCCATGTTGCTTTCATAAGATCACTAGCATGTCGAGATCAGGGTTAGACAGAAGAGTTCATCACAAGACTAATCACATCACTGAGGATACACACACACACACACACACATACACACGCAGGAATGTATCTACTAGAGGATAGACTAGTCTAGAGAAAATGAGAATAACGGAGGTGTCAACTGCCTACATGTTTTATTTAATGAGTGTGTTTAAAATATATGGACGAAAGCTTGTGGAGACCAGACCAGAAGATTCATATGTTATTTTTGAACATCCGACTTCACAATTAGTCACAATTTATGATTATAAAAAACTCCACCCTTCTTAGAAGACGTTCCACTAGATTTTGTAAAGATTTGTGGAGATTCATTCAGCCACAAGGCTGTTAGTAACGTTAGGTAGTGATGTAGGTGAGGAGGTTCTTGGGGTGCAGTCAACGTTCACATTCATCTCAAAAGAGTTTTATACTGTAGGTCAATAGCAGGAGATCGTCCTCTCCAACCCATGCAAAGTAGGTCTTCATGGGGTATTGTCATGCTGGAGCAGGTTTGGGTCTCCTAGTTCAGGTAAATTTTCATGCTAGAGCATCCAAAGACGTCCAAAACAATTGTGTGCCTCTGACTTTTTGTGGAAGAACCAAATATGGTTGAAAAAGTCTGGTGTCTCAATACTTTTGTCAATATAGTGTCCATATAATGTTCTACTAGATACCAAACTACAGACAAGCACCAAATTCAACATACAGAATTCATCCCCCAGCCCCATAATTCACATTATGCTCATCAGCTTTAGCCATTATTACCATTATTGATGCTGATAATAAGAGGATCTAGAAACCTCTAGCAAAAAAACATACATTTTAGACAATTAAAGACTCTCATTAAGGTTCCCTGGTGGTCTAGTGGTTAGGATGATCCCCCGGTCAGGGGATTGAACCCCAGCCATTAGGGTTGCACTAGCCAGTGCACTCTCAGTGCCGGTCCCAAGCTCGGATAAATGGGGAGGGTTGTGTTAGGAAGGGCATCCAGCGTAAAAACGTGACAAATCAAACATGCGGATGATCCGCTGTGGCGCCCCCTAATGGGAGAAGCCGAAAGAAAGTTTTAAAGACTCTCCTAAGCATATCAGCAACTTCACATTTTGTGCCTCTTTTGCTTCGGTTTGGGACTTACAGTACCATCAGTTCCCTTAGTGGTCAATTTAAACAGGAGGAAGGATACTGGGTTTCATTTATCATTTGCTGTATGTGTTTAAAAATGTATGTATTTTGGCCAGGAAGTTTCTCAGGGGTAGATAACAGAGAAAAACCACTGACACTGCCAGTCTGGGTGGAAGTAAAATCCCTGGCTGGTACCTATGAATAGCAGAATTTCCCCAGCAACCCATAGAAAGCTAATGCTGTCCAAATAGCGTGTTAAAACAGATTTGTTGAATGCCAGGTGAGTAAAGCTTGCAGTTATTACGCCTACTCAGGAGGCAGATTTTATAAGTTGCTGGGGTAATCAAATCATTTACAGGTGCTGCTTGGCCATTTATGTTGTATTCAGATTGGCAGGCGAGTTTTTCTTTCCCGCTACACTAAAGACTGTATATGGAAACTGTATATTAACATTTTGACCTCTGGTGCTTATGTTGTTGGGAAGGTATGTGTTAAATCTTCAATTTGCTTATTAACCCAATGTTTTAAAGATCCACCCAAAAACCCTGAGTGAGGAAAAGTAAAAGAAAATGGGAAAGTCAAGTTCGGTAGCTTTACTTCTCCGAGTGCGCCCATGAGACATTTCCCACCCCGAAACACCTCCTGTTCTTTGATGAACTAATCGTTTTAGTCCCGCTTCCCAGTCTTGAAAAACGGCAAATAAAATCAATTACTTTCGTGCTGCTCAGTATTCAGGAGAGTGAGACCTCTGGTGGTCGGGATCGACCCCCAGGGCGGACTCACACCATCCATACGGGGTTGTGTTGTGCAGTTTGTTTTCCAGAAAACTCAGCAAAAGTTGGATTCTAAGGTGTAAACACTTTAGGAACAGGAGAGGAAGTTGAGAAGACAGAAGGATGGAATAAAAAAACAAGAGAAATGGAGAGACAGCAAGGTGAGAAGAGTCTGTGTGTGGGTGTAGCAGTTGTTTCTGTGTCAGAGTGTCCAGTGAGGCTGCTATTATCGGCTGCCAGTGTGGAATTAACCAAACCCTTTTAGACATCTGTCTCCATTAGTGGACACACACACTCACACACACAGACACACAGTTGATAATGCTAAAATCTGGCCTTCTGACTGAGACTGAGATCTCGAAAATTGGGCAGGAGAAATTGAAGAGACAAAACTGGAGCGTGGGCAAAGCTGGAAGTGGAGACACACAAACACACACTATTATTGTCTTAGGTTGCTCTCACATATGTAGCTTTCACACATACTTTGTTTGCTAAAGTCTTGCTGAAGGTGCCTGAATCAACCCAAGAGCGACTCAAGAACTGCAGAAAGGGAACCAAACTCACCCTACAGTATGCAGTTTACAAGGACATACCAACTGTAGATGCCTGCAATGAATACAATAGACTCTGAATAATAATAATGATCACAATTTTTTAGATACAGTATTTACAGTAAAACAGACTCTGTGTTCTTTATGTTCTGTTGTATTTAATGTCACTTATTCAGGGATTTACTGCGATCACCCGTCACCCAAATGTACACACTGAAACTGTCAATCATTGAATTTCAAAGTAATTTTTTTTTTTTTACCTACGTTCCGGTTCAAACAAACTTCAAACTTTAAAGCAAAAGAACTCACACGATCGATTACGTTTTGATTCAGATTTAGCAAGCGGAACGTTCAGGGCAGGGGTCACCAACCTTTTTGAAACTGAGAGCTCCTTCTTGGGTACCGATTAATGTGAAGGGCTACCAGTTTGATACACACTTCTGAAATGTTCATCTATAGCTTGTCATCTTTATTTTAATATTGTCATTTTCAAATTCAAACCAATGCAAGTGTGCTTTAAAAGAAGAATAGCAAAAAAATAAGATGCAGCTCACTGGTAAGTGGCGCTATGGTGAGCTATTTTTAGAAAAGGCCTGCGGGCGACTCCTGTGGTCCTTGTGGGCGACCCTGGTTTAGGGCATTTCCACGTTAATATGTTTTCGTTTCAAAGCACATTTTTTTCTCAGTTTTTGCCTTCCGAAAACGATTGAAAACAATAGTGTGGACGTGGAGTGTTTTTATATATATATATATATATATATATATATATATATATATATATATATATATATATATAAATTGCAAGAGCTGACTTTATTTGATCAGAAACCTATAGAACACACATTGCTCCAGCTTCTCTCACCCTCCTGACTGTGACTTTTACTCTTTTGCCGTCTCTGCACCGCGAGTGAATTTCAGGATTTTCCTCCTGCGGCATTCGCAGGAGGAGGAGTGTGTCATTTCTGTTCCCACCACAGCGTGTGAGCTTGAGGCTGAATTTTGCATTTCTGATGGAGATGAGAAAGCAGGGAAGAAACGAATGGATTGGTTACACACTAGCGTCGACTGTCGCTCCATCTCCCTGTGTACTAACGCTGTAGCAATGCATTGGTGGTCCATTAAAATCAGTTAACATTACAATTACTTTTTATAATGAGATTCTAGGTGAAAATTGTATTTACACTGTCTTGTGCTGTCTGTTTGCACTCGGTTGCACACGATGCACTTTATGTGGCGAGAACACTCACTTTAGTCCTTAACTCTGTGTTCTGTTATGTCGCTCTATGTTGGGTGATGTAGCACCAAGATTCTGGAGAAACATCTTATTTGACTGTGTACTGCGTCAGCTATATATGGTTGAAATGACAATTAAAAAGGTTCTTGACTTGATTTGAAATTCTGCTCTGCTCCATTTGAATATCATCTGTTCCAGTACAACACCTGTGTAACCGATTTCCTAGTGGCTTTCACCTCCAATGTCACTGTAAATGTTTGGACTGTACTTGCCATTATGCAGCATTCCTGTAACCACTCGGACTGCAGTTTGTTTCTTAATGCCAACTGTACCCAATATGACTGTTGCCCCTGCCATCATTGGCACTGTAACCAATGTGTGTCATATAATATAATATAGACAAATGCAATTCCAATATAAAAACGGTTTATTAATATAATCAGGCAGGCAGGTCCAAATCGGCACGCACAAGAAACAAGAAACAGGCAACGGTTAGGCAATTAGCAAACAATGCATCTACAGCTCAGCGAAAACGCGAACGAAAACGAGATTAAGGAAAACAAAGAAAAAAAACAGGAAACAAAAGCTGTTATGAGCAGAGGATATACAACAAACAATACTTCCGAAAGTGACAACGAAAACACAGTTGTGTTTAATACAATTGTATTCAATCTAACTGTAGTTCTTGCCCCTAATACCACTTAAATCCAATCTGACTGTACGTCCTGGTACAATACAACTGATTTCATTTTAACTGTAGTTCTTGTCCCTAATACCACTGAATCCAATCTGAATATAGTTTATGCTCTAATACCATTAAATCCAATCTGTAACCCAAATGTAGTTTCTGCTTCAATACCGCTAAATCCAATGTGACCGTAGTTTTTGCTGATATTACAACCGAATCTACCCTGACTGTAGTTCCTGCATTAATACCACTGTATCCAATCTAACTGCAGTTCTTGCCCCAATAGCACCAATTTCAATCTGACTGTAGTTCCTGCCCCTATTACCACTAAATCCAATCTGAATGTAGTTATTGGTCCAATACAATGAATCAAATCTGACTGTAGTTCCCAGTTTTAATAGCTCAGAATCCAAACTGCCTGTAGTTTATACCCCTAATACCACTGAATCCAATCTGACTATACTTTTTACCACTAAAATTACTGAATCCAATCTGACTATAGGTTTTACCACTAAAACCACTAAATCCATTCTGACTATAGTTTTTACGCCTAATACCAATGAATCCAATCTGAATGTACTTCTTAGTCCAATACAGTGAATCAAATCTGACTGTAGTTCCTAGTTTTATTAGTTAAGAATACAAACTGTCTGTAGTTTTTACCCCAAAACCACTGAATCCAATCTGACTAAAGTTCCTGTTCTAATACCACCAAATCCAATCTAACCATAGTTCATAGTTTTAATAGCTCTAAATCCAATCTGCCAAGAGTTTTTTTTACCACTAATACCAATGAATCCAATCTGATTGTAGTTTCTGCATAGCACTGTACCCAATTTGAGCTCATCCACAATGACCTTAAAACTAGTCAGACTGTAGACTCCCCCTAATGCATGCCTAAACAATGAGGAACGAATCAGATATTAGTTTCCTCCACCAATACCACTGTAAACAATTAGACTGTAGTTTGCCCCCCAGATGGCACTATGACTCATCAGACCTATGAGTTTTCACCCCCAGTGCTATTGTTTACAGCCAGATTCCCTGAAGCGTATTTATTATTATTATTTTCTGCATTTCAATCCATATAATATTCAGTTCTCAATTGATTTGCTTGTTTTAAATGTCTTACCCAGTCATCTTTATAAACCCTGTTTATCTAAAAGTGTAGAAACCAAATACCCCGATATAATCAGAAAAATCTGTGACAAAGTCATTATTTAAAAAAGAGAGAGAGAACGAAATGATAAACAGAAGGTAAAGTATCTACTGGTTGCAGCAATGCCTTTAATCCCTGTTTCCACTCCTCTGCTAAAAAAAACGAAAAAGAAGAAGAAAAAGAAGGAGAAGAAGAGTGAGGGAACGTAAAGCACATCACGGGAGCTAGCCATGTCAGTCATGGATGAAAAGCAGCTCTGAGTTCGAGTAAACACTGAGCTGGACGAGTCTGATAACACACAGGGGGGATGAGCTTGTGTGTGTGTGTGTGTGTGTGTGTGTGTGTGTGTGTGTGTGTGTGTGTGTGTGTGTGTGTGAAAGAGTGAGAGAGAGTTAGCTGTGATTGGGGTTTTGCTTGGCTAAGCGTGGGTTTGTTTGGGAAAGAAAAACAACCACAGAAAGACTTATTATGCAGAGAGAGAGAGAGAGAGAGAGAGAGAGAGAGAGAGAGAGAGAGAGAACCCTGACTCCATCCCTGTGCAAATGGCAAGCATGAAAAGTGAACGGAGAGCATCATTAATGTACGGTTTTTCTTCCAAGACTCTCTGGGAAAGGGTTTGTACAGATTTAAAACTTAATCTTAATTGACTGAGAGTTAAACGAACTTGGACAGAGAGATGTACAGGGAATTGGACAGACAGACAAATGCACTTAGGGACAGAGAGACACATAGACAGACAGGCAGAGAGAAGGATAGACAAAAAGACGAGAGCAGGAAGGCAGCCAGATAGATATATAGAAGTAAAGTCTGAAAAAATTGTCAGATGGACAAAGAGATAGACAAATAAAGAGACAGACATAGTGACAGACAGAGAGACGGGAATGGCAGACAGACCGATTTAAAGATGTAAAGTCAGAAAAAATTGACATACTGACACACAGATATTATAAAGAAAAAGAAAGACATAAAGACAAATTGGTAGACAGAGAGATGGACGAAGACAGGAAGATATAAAAGTGGGAATGGCAGACAGACATAAAGTTAGAAAATTGGAAAAAATGGACAGATAAACATACTGACAGATATACAAAAAAAAGAGACAGACAAAGAGACAGATAGAAAGACAAAAAAGATGGACAAAGACAGGAAGATATAAAGGTGGGAAGGCAGGCAGACATTAAAAATGGAAAGTGGGATGGACAACCTGGTGGGAACCTGGAGGTCAGGAGGATGTTTTGCTACTCAGAAAGCTCACCGGTGTCAGCAGCGAGGAACGTGGCCTCGTAGATGTTCTTCTTGACGTAGACAGATTCTCGGTCCAGCACAGCCACTGTGGTGATCTGACCATTTGACGAGTTGATGGACAGCCAGTTCGCAGGATCCGAAAGCTTTAAATATCTGCAAAATACAAATACAAACACAGATAATAGCGGTGTTAAGATTCACCAGAAAATCAACATCTGGTTTGATTTTATCTTTTTTTGTTGCACTACGAAGACCTGTTTGTGAAAGAGCAATGCGTTAGAAATCAGAAGGGACTTGGGTAAATTGATGCTTACAGTTGTGACAGGATCAGAACAATCCTAACTTTACAACGGGCTAAGCAGGGTACGCTTTATATGACTTTTCATGCAGCGTTTTAATTAACATCCCAAAGCAGCACTTAAAGCAGATTCCATAAAACCCCCTACACGACGCGTTAGCGTCAATAACAGCCTTCAGCGATTCCGCGATTTCCAGCCGGCGAGATTTTTTGCATATTAAACAGCAAGAATGACGACCAGATTAATGGCGGCCCAACAACCGATCTTAATCTCCGTCGCTCCTTTGAAGCACCACTTGTGTTAATTAATTTGCAGCTGTGCACAAGATTTGCGGCGACTGCTATAAAAAAAAAAAAGAAACCGACAGCCAGAGATAAGGAAAGCGCTGGCACTCGGGTCATGTTTAGAAGGCACTCGGTGACAGGATCGCTGATGAGCTGTTAGCGAAGGACATTATTTTGGCTGCAGTGTCACTTTTGGGACATGGAACTAGCCAAAGGTAAAAATGTGTATATGTGTGTGTGTGTGGACAGGACAGCCGTGTGAACATTAGAAAGCTTGGACAGCAGTGCCGAAGAGCTAATTAGAGTGCATTTTGAGGAGAAAGTCACATACAGCATCGGAAAGCATGTCCGGAGTTAATTGTCAGGATGAAGAGTGTATGGACACAATCCACTTCGTCCTGCATCGAGCTGTGATGAAGATTTTAAAGATTGTGTTGAAAAAGTAGACATGGGAGGCTAAAGCAAGCTGACAGCTCATTACCAGTGGTATATATATGTGTGTATATATATATATATATATATATATATATATATATATATATATATATATATATATAAAATCACATCACATATATACAAACAAAAATCACATGGTTCCACATCAAACAATATGTTTGATGTTTTTTTTTATTTATTATGTTTAAATTAATTTAAACTACACATTTGAACCTAATTGTAAATAAACAAGTACATTGCGGTGGTGAACAATAAGAAGGTCGTTTTACTTTGTTACTGTACATTTTTTTTAAGGATCTCTAATTGAGTTTTTTAAATCATTATTCATTTTCGAGTATTTTTCTTTAAATTTTGGATTCTGGAGACCTCAACTTTTTATCTGAATGTGTAATATCTTACTTTTTACTAAACCACATTTTAGAAAAAACACAGAGTTCCTTATTAATGTGCAGTGAAAACGTAAAGAATGTTAAATGAGAAGCTGAAGCGAGTGCAAAAGTGTGTGTGTGTGGAGTAAAAGTACCTTCGCTGTGTGTTTGTATCTACAGAAAACTCTTTCCTTATTAAGGTCTGATGTGCAAGAGGATGGAACACTGAACTCCATCCATTATTCACATAGAGTTCTCATACAGTACATTTCTACTTCGACTTTCCACACTGGTTCGGAAGTGAGAACTTTTAGTAATTGTTACTGGAGTAGAAATGGAAAAGGAGGAGCTTTACATTAATTGCGGTGGTATTTAAACAGGGGATTAGTACTTCATCAGTCACAGGGTTTCTACACGAGATCAAAGGCAAAAGGTTTGAGAAGGTTTTTCTCCAGAGTGCTTACAGCCTTGTAGAAGTACAGGCTTGAATTTAGTGAAATTGAGAAGAAACTTGTAGATATGAAGTCTGGTGAGTTTATTTAGGAGATGATGATCACGACTCCTCCAAGTCAGTATATTTTCTGAATTCGAAAAGCTGATTGGACCTCCAGAGGTATCCCAGAGGTACCCCAACTGTAATTCACCACGTTGCTATATATTCGCCTGGACATAACAGTACACTATATGTACAAAACTATTGGGACACCTGAACTTTCCTGCCATATGTAGTTTTTCTCTAAACTGTTACCACAAAGCTGGAGACACACAACTGTATCGAATGTATTTGGACAATTTGCGTTCACTTGAACTTGGAAACCCAAACCTGTTCCAGCATGGCAATGTGCACAAAGTGAGTAGCCTGCTATAGAGCTCTGATCTCATCCCTGCTCAACATTTTTGGGATGAATTGTGAATGCGGACTGCACCCCTGACCTCCTCACCTCCCCTACATCAGTATCTGACTTTACTGAAACCACTGTTTCTGATTAACGGTTTCTCATCCACGCCTTGGGTTGTTCCATGAAATTCTGGAGTTCTACTTTTGCTTCTGATCATCATCACTGTACCCCGCAACATCTTATCATCTGCTATAAAATCAGCATTCATCTGCTATAAATTGACATTCGGTGCAACCCAGATGAGGATGAGGTTCCCTCTTGAGTCTGGTTCCTCTCAAGGTTTCTTCCTTATGCCATCTCGGGAAGTTTTTCCTTCACCACAGTCGCCACTGGCTCGCTCATCAGGGACAAACTTACTTATAAAGAACATATTCACTTTTAATCACCACATTATCTGAGTAAAGCTGCTTTAAGACAATGTTCATTGTTAAAAGCGCAATACAAATAAAAATGAATTAAATTGAATTAACACAAATGTCCGCAAGCACACTCCAAAATGTAGTGGAATATTTTCCTAAAAGAGTGGAGGAAATTATAAGAGCAAATTGGGACCAAATGTGGAATTCGATGCTCAAAAAACACACCATATAACAGCCTTTACAACTTGTCTTCGCCTTGGTCCATCATCCTGCATGTCTTCCAATGACCATGTGACTGATGGATAAGCATTCGTCTGAGTCTGGCTCGTGACTGTTATAAATATGTCTCCCTTGTGCACAAATTTTATTGCACGCTTGTCCATTGTCAGCAGTCATGTGCAAAATGTTTGGGAAAAAAAATGCACACAGTTAGCAAACGATGTCTGGCTGCAGTATCCTGTTTCCAACTAACTTTATGACCTATTCTGCAATTTGAACCACCAAGTTGCCTGGTACATACTGCATATACCAAGTTTTAAGTTTCCTGCATCCAATAAAGGGCCTTATTTGGCCCTGAAAAATGCCTGAAGTTCCCAAGTAATCACTTCCTGAACACCATTTTTCCTCCTGTGTCAGCTTCTTCGCTAACAAGCAGCACGACGGCAGTGTTGTTCGGTGACACAGGTGCTCCTTATGTCATTGTTTTGTCATTTTTCATACAATATGACACTTTGTTGCTTTGGTGACCACATAACCGGAGACATACAATGGATGGTCATTATTGAGGAAGACCAGTGTGACTTAAATTGGGTGATTTGATTAACAACATAGTATATAACTATGATATAAGTCATGATTGGTCTATATTTATAGGCAGAAATACTGATAGAACACTAGAATAACACAAATAAGCTACTTAGAAACACTACAGGCAGATGTGATAATGCTTGTCAGGGCAATATTGAGTTTTTTTCTTTTTACTTTTTTAAAACTTTTAGACATTTCCTGTTTTACACCGTACGCAGTAATACAAATATCCAAACTCAAGTCAATGTTCATTATGGACTACTACTTTCAACTGAAATCAGACTGGTTTTCAGTTCAATTTGATTTGTATAGCACCTTTAACAAAGTAGCTTTACATAAAAAATAACTAGTATAATATAAATTTAACATTCCTAAACTCATTACTCTAAGTTCATTCCTTAAGAGAGACCCAGAGGTGATGGTGTTGAAGGAAAAACCTCCCTGAGATGAAGGAACCCTTGAGGAACTAGACTCAAAGGGTTTACCCTAAATATCTGTTCATATGTTTATATATACAGTAGGTTTCCTCTTCATTGGGACGATGCGGAGAGGATTGGAAATGAGTTTATTCGAGGGACAGCAGGATGTTTTGTGGACAAAGTGAGAGAATCCTAATTGAGATGGTTTGGACATGTGCAGAGGAGGAACATGGGGTATATCGGTAAGAGAATGCTGAGGATGGAGCCACCAGGAAGGAGGAGGTTTATGGATGTGGTGAGGGAAGACATGTAGGTAGTTGGTTTGAAAGAGGCAAATGTAGAGGACAGGGGGGGTATGGAGACGGATGATCTTCTGTGGCGACCCCTAATGGGAGCACCCAAAAGAAGAAGAAGATATATAGGTTTCCTCATTGTTAAAGATATAATGGACTTTTGTGCCCTACTGTAGAACCCAACCACTGTAACAAGCTGTTTATATAAAAAACAATCTCCAGTGTTCTTGGAACCATGTAATTCTCATGTATTTTTAGGCTGTCCATGTGGAGCCAGCAGACTGGTGAGTGGTTTTCAATTGATATGAACTCCACAAAGAAAAAGAACAAAAATGTAGATCCAGAAAGGTTTTGGTAGCCTTGTTAGGGTTGTGCTATTTTCTTTAACTTATCTCTAATCATTTTTTGGACTTGTTTCCATATATTTTTGATGGTTCAAAAAAGGTTAACCATCTCCAAGAACCAGTATCTTTAGACGGGGATTCAATTACTCTTTATGGAAAAAGGTTGGTGCACACCTCACCATCTCCTGATCCTGTATTCCCCGTTTTCTTGTTAGAATAAGCTCTTCTTTTTCACAGAGGCTTTCCACAAGGTTTTTCGAAGTGTAAATGTGGGGATTAGTGCTTATTCAGCAAGTGAGATCAGGCACTAATGCTGGTTAAGAAGGCTGAGCTTAAAGTTCATCCTAAATTTTTTCAGTAAGGTTGAGAAGGTCAGGGCTCTGTGCAGGACATCCAAGATCAACTACCACAATCTTAATAGAATTAAAAAAATAGTGGATTTTTTTTAATACCCATAGATAGGTTGGGTCGTATTTCCTGATAACAGATTAATCAACCAATTTTGAAATGTTTTAATTGGCTTCTGGATAAAAAGGCAACAGCTAAACAGTACTGAACTTTATTACAAAAAGTAAAAAGCTGTACTGGATCATAAAAATTGACTAAATGAAATATTTTGATATCAATTATTAAATATAATAATGTAATTAATATTTAAAAATGTAAAGTGCACTACACGCACAATGTGCTCTCCGTGCAGCGCACAAACTCAATGGCACATGGCATCAGTGATTTGCCACTAGAGGCCGCTCTCGTAATGACACCGGACTTTTTCAGCTACTCTAAAAACAAACGCGAGCCGGAAAAACTATCGTTATGGATTTTTGCCAATAACTGATAGTTTCAGCGAATAACTATCGTTGCCGATTGATTGCCAAAACCGGTGAATTTGTGTACCTCTAAACTGAAACAGATTAATGATGTCTTCATGGACTTTCTTTGTGCACAGAAACATCGTGCTGGAAAAGTGCTTGGGATTTTAAATTCTGGCAAATGGAAAATGATAATGTTACAGTATACAGAGACATTCTATACAATTGTCTGCTTCTATAGATTGATGGGCAGGTGTCCACATACTTTTGGTGAAGGGGTGTGTGTTAATTTAGAAGGAATGGGAAACTGTTCAAATGGTGTTAATTTTATATCACACATATTTTGGAAAAATTATGTCTGAAAAAAAGGAAATGATTTCAGTGGACTTTTCAGTCCTATCGAAGTATTTTTGTCAGTCTTCGGAGTGAAGCAAAAATCTTAACGCTAACATCAAGAACATCATGTCTTCTCATCATATTTCAACGGGTTTGTGATTTGCTTTCAACTCCTCCCTAAAAAAAATACTAATTTCTTGTCTGCCCTTCTTTTTAGAGGCAATGAGAGGATTGTTTATATATATATTTATATATTTACATATGTTTGTGTCAAGTTTGAAAAGCAAGTTGCCATAAAGTTCTCGTCCAGATGGCTGCAGAAAACTGGAGGAAACTATTATTTTAGAGATATGCAAATAAGAAAGTCAGAGAGAGAGAGAGAGAGAGAGAGAGAGGCCAGCTGGTGATTGCAGCATCTTCCTAAATTATGATGTACACCCAATTTACTCTCATTAGTAGGCAAATTAACTGGTAAATTTGTTTAGACCAGATCTTCCTTGGAGAGAAGAGGGAAAGCCAGAAGAGAAATGAGCACGAGCCGAGAAAAGAGGGAGGGCAGGGAGTGGACACTGAGCTAAAGTGTACAGAAGGGAAAAAGGGACGCAGCCTTGTATTTCAGTGAACACACTGAAATCTGTGCCATGTGCAAAATTAAATTGCTTTTCTATCACACACACACACACACACACACACACACGGTTGAGGTATTGACTCAGGCTGTCATCAGCTTCACATTGATTGGCCTTTTATGAGCAAATATAACAGCGTTTAAAGTAAGACGACACCAAACAGCGGCTCGTCAAGGGTTTGGCCGCGATGACTGCAAAAAAAAAGATTTCTCGAAAAATAAACTTCAGCTTTAACCCCTGCTATGGATTCCAATAATGAAAATCGGAAAATAGTGACGTTTGGTAAGATGTCCTTATGCAGAGCGACTTTTATTTGTCTAATTCATGCAGCTAAGCAGCTATAGGTATACGGGGCCTTGCTCAGGGGCCCAGCTTAAACAATGAGCTACGACCTCCCCTATGCTCTGTCAATCTTTGGAGACAGGAAAATATATGGCAATTGGCACATTCATATTCAGAGCGAAGTATTGCTGAGCAAGTAAGGGTTAAGGGCCTTGCTCAAGGGCCCAGCTTGTTGTGGTCCAATTCCTTCACTAATAAGCTATGACCTTCTCTGTGCTCTGTTTATCGTTGGAAACAGGATTCACTTTTAGATATACAGCATTTTGGCAACGACTTACTACTGAGCAGATGAGGCTGAGGGCCTTGCTCAAGGGCCCAGCAGTTGCAGCTTGGTGGTACTGGGATTTGAACCTGCGACCTTTTCAGTCAAAAAGGCCAATGCAGATTGTCCTAACACTGAGCTACCGCAGCCTTCCTGCACATCCTAGCTAGCATCTGTGAACACTTCAGTACCTTACCGAATGCTCTGCTGCATGAAGGTGTCAGGGTCTCGGGCGGTGAGCGTAGTGATGATGGTGCCAGCAGGGACGCCCTCCTCAAAACGCACCATTTTGGGGTTTTCAGGGAAAATGGGCGCCTCGTTGACGTCCCTCACAGAGACCGTGACCCCGGCGGTGTACTGCAGGGACGACTGGATCCCGTCAGCCAGCGGAGCCTGATTGTTGACGACTACCGTCAACATGAACGCTCGATTCATCTCAAAGTCCACCGGCTAGGAAGAGAGACAGAATGGGAGATGAGAGACAAACAATTTTCACAGTTTTCTCCAAAACAAAACAGTATTATCCACATTTCCATAGGAAAACAGTGTTCATTTAACATGGCACCATTACGTTATCCTCACAACATTTGTCAGATGCCTTTATCCAGAGCGGCTTACAACAAAGCATTCGAGGATTAAGGGCCTTGCTCAAGGGCCCAGCAGTGGCAGCTTGGTGGTGCTGCGATTTGGACCCGTGACCTTCCAATCCAGAGGCCAATGCCCTAACCACTAAGCTACCACCTCCCTCATGACATTATATTTACATTTACGCTATTTGGCAGGTGCAATTTTCCAGAGCAACTTATCTCATTTATGCAGTCGAGCACTTGAGGGTTAGGGGCCTTGCTCAGGGGCCCAGGAGTGGCAACATGGTGGTGCTGCTTTTTGGACTCACAACATTCTGAACCACTGAGCTACTACGTCCCATTGGGCATCGTGGTCTTACCTGTGCATGCAGCCTGAAGTCACACATGCACTGATATTTATAGTGCTGTGAAAAAGTATTTGTCCCCTTCCAAATACAGAATAAATCAATTAATCAAATCAATCAAATTTTTATATTACACAAAGGTAACCTGAGCAAATACAAAATGCAATTTGAAAAATAAGGATTTTATTAATTACTGGGGGGGAAAAAAACTGTCCAAACCTGCATGGAATTATGTGAAAAAGTAATTGCCCCCGTGCACACGTTGCTAAATCATGAATGAACTGTGATTAAGAACTTTTTTTTTTTTTTTTAAGTGAAGTTAAAGGAGTTTTATTTCACTTGCCACACCCAGGCTTGATTACTGCCAGACTTGTTGAATCAAGAAATTGCGTAAAAAGATGGAGCGAAGCACGCTAAATGATCTAGAGTAGTACAGATGGGAAACAAAGGAATTAACATTAACGTATCAATTGTGTTTTGTATTTGTATTTTCTCATACGAAGAAGGTGGGGCGGGGTACTTTTTCCACATCACTGTATGCTTTAAAAACACTGACAAAACATTTCTCACATTAAGTGCTGTCTAAGACTAAATATACAACCTAAAACTGTACACACAAACACACACACACACACACACACACACACACACACACACATACACACACACACACACACACACACAAAGTGTAATAAGCCTGATGTATCTGTGGGCAGACGCTGTACTTACTGAGCACTAATGAGAACAGCAAGGCCAATTTGAAGCTTTTGCTCTTGTTTGTTTCACACGTTTTCTTGGGAAAGGTGTTGGAGCTTTCAGGTCAGGTTTCATTTTTTTTATCATCAAATAAATCAGATCAAGAGAAAGCTGGAGTGTGGACCATGTGAAATGTGAAGTGTGTGTCTGTGTGTACCTTCACCACAGTGAGCATGCCGTCGTTGTTCTCCGGGTTTGTCCGGACGACGAAGTGGCGTCCGCTGTCTCCGCTGACGACACCGTACACAGCGTTCCAGTTGGGCGTTCGGGGCTCATCCTTGTCCATCACAGAGAGGTTCGCTATCACCACGTTCACACTGTTCTCCAGGACCTCGCCTGAGAACTACAGACGAAGTGTGTGTGTGAGAGAGAAACAGAGACAGACAGAATAATGAATTAAGACTTTTTGGAAGAAGAAGAATTGATTAAACACAAAGACACAGAGAGAGAGAGAGAGAGAGAGAGAGAGAGAGAGAGAGAGAGAGAGAGAGATTATCCGGAATGGACTGCAGAATGTATATTATATACCAATTAGGTGCAAAATGCAAATAAAGAATTCATATGAATATCTTCAGCTTCTAAAAAATTAATGCACACACATGCTTTCTGTCTCTGTCAGCGTTATAGTCCCAGACTCTCCCTGAATATTGCTAAACCTCCTTTACAGACCTGAGTCTGGACCTGGCACCAGGAGCCCATTAGGAAGAGCTACAGCCAGGATCGATCAATCGATGCGCTCGCTCGCTCGCTCGCTCGCTATCTATCTATCTATCTATCTATCTATCTATCTATCTATCTATCTATCTATCTATCTATCTATCTATCTATCTATCTATCTATCTATCTATCTATCACTCCCTCTCTCTCTCTCTCTCTTTATTAAACACACACACACAAGTGCAAACAGCTTAAAAGCCAGAGTACACAAAAGTGTGTTATATACCTGTATATTCAGGAAACTTTCTGGAACAGAGGTGCTATAGTCAGCACCAAACATTACACACACACACACACACACACACACTATGGATGGTAAGATGCAGCGTCATAAAAGTAACGATGTGATGCGTCAAAAAAATAAGGAAAAAGAAATGTGCATTAGATACAAGTTGGCATTTGTATTGGAGTGTATTGTTTTTAACACATTTGCTTTGGTAAAAAAAACTACTTATTTATATATAATTATTTATAGATGCTCTATAGTTTTATTATCTAAGGGAGTTTTTCCTTGCCACAGTCGCCACGGCTGCTCATCAGGGATAAATGCACACCGTCCACCTTGACTGTTGATTTCTGTAAAGCTGCTTTGAGACAATGTCTGTTGTGAAAAGCGCTAAAGAAATAAACTTGACTTGTCTTGACTATTTAGAAATTGGTCAATAGTTTGTGCCCAATATTTGATATGTAGATCTATTTCTGGTCGCTGAACTGTTTCTCTCGCGCCGCTGATTCTACGTGAACATGACGCATCACAACACTACGGAGACCGAGGCGTGTCCTGAGAGTCACATAGAATACAGATTAACATGGCAGAGGTAGAGCTGTAACTTCCTGCACACACAACAGAAAAAAAAAACATCTGGTTTTATTTCTTCTTTTTCTTTTTTTGCACTACAAAGGCGTATTTATGGTGAAAGGGGCCATGCGTTAGAAGTCAGGAGGGACTTTGTAAAGTAAATTGATTATTTGCTGTCCGTTGCATCGGGAGCAGCTTCATATGTATATTTAATGTATCGTATCGTTATGTTAATCTCATTTTCCACATCAGCATGTCTGTTTGAATGACCATATACTGTATACATAGCACTAATCTGGTGGCCATAAGCTTTGACCAGTTTACTTCAAAGTCCTAGTCGGGTTTGGTGAAAAATATAACACCAACATGTCCTAGCTAAGTGACAATAAAAATGACCTAAATAGAGCACTGTGGCTATTTCAGACTGAAATATTCCACTGAAAACCACCCACCACTTAATATTGTCCAAGAGGACCACTTACAGTATATTCTCCATGTAGTATCAAGTCCTCATGTTAGTTCTCACTATCCAGTGTACTGTATTGACTTACATTCTCAAGGCTCAAGATTTCTCAAGACCTATTTTCAAGATTAAAAATGTTTCTACCCAGAAGCACATTTTGTAGGACCCTTCACTATAAACCCTGTGAA
>NC_060899.1:2777500-2787500 GCF_014805685.1 Silurus meridionalis | reverse complement strand
GTACAGATTATGTTTAAATACTAATACTTAATACTTACCATTAAATACCAATACTTAAATCAGTGGCATCCATTACACCACCTCCACCAGCCTGAACTTTTGATACGAAGCAGATAGGTTCCATTGATCCTTGTAGTTGGCACCAAACTCAGAGCCTACAATCTGAGATCCTTTAAATGGCAATACTCAAATCGGTGGCATCCAAGCCATGATTAATTAATATTAAACCGAAACTAAAACAAATTCCTCACATTATTGCATCACCTCCACCACCCTAAACTTTTGACTTTGTGTAGTCGGACCCAAATTTGGAACCTACAATCTGAGATCCATCTAAAGGGAATACTCAAATCTATGGCTTTCAAGCCATTATTAATTGGTATTAACTGACACAAAGTTTACCAAGAAAACATTCCCCACACCATTACACAACCCCCACCAGCCTAAACATTCGACACAAGGCAAATAGGGTCCATGGATCCATGCAGTTGTTACAATCTGTGTTGCATCAAATGGCAATATTCAAATCTCTGGCTTCCAAGTCATGATTCATTGATATTATTGAACCTAAATTGTACCAAAAACTTTCCTCACACCATTACACAACCCCCACCAGCCTAAACCTTTGATACAAGGTCTATAGGGTCCATGAATTCATGCAGTTGGACCCAAATTTAGAGCCTACAATCTGAGACCCATCAAATGGCAATACTCAAATCGTTGTGACAAACTGTCCAGGTATGTTGAGCTTGTGCCCACAGATGCCTCAACTTTTTTCTCTTGGCTGACAGTAGTGGACTCTGACATGCCATCTGCTGCACCTTCTTAAACCATCTGCTTTATGTTTTGACCTGAGACGCTTTTCTACTTAGGACAATTGTACAGAGTGAATATTGGAGTTACTGTAGCCGGCCTGTCAAACTCACCTGTTGAAAATTGTAGTTATCAAGGTGATACTGAGTGTTTTTTCTTCTTTGCACCATTCTAAGTAAACTCCAGAGACTGCTTTGTGTAAAAATCCTAGAAGATCAGCAATTAAACCTGCACATCTGGCACCAACATTCATGACACAACATTAAAAATCACTAAGGACATTTTCCTTCATACCGATGGTTGAGGTGAACATCACCCACAAACTCTTATCTGTATGATTTAATGCAACGCTCTGCAATCACATGATTGGCTGATTTGATAACTGCATTGATGAATAGGTGTTCAGGTGTTCTTAATAAACTGCTCAGTCAATGTAAGGAATGGTATAAAAAATCTCCGAGACTAATGGTGCTAACTGGTGCTATTCTGATCAGATGCATTATTATTCATTGGAAGACGGCGAGAGATCAGGAAGACCTACAACGAGCCGAACCCCCGAAAATGTTGAAACCATTCGGCAACTTGTGCATGATGATCGTCGTAGGACAATTCACATGACCTCACTTCCGCAGCCACCCAAATCTGCAGACTTTACACTCTTACCGAAGATGAAGATCCAGCTCAAAGGTCATAGCTTTGACACCACTACGAATTGCAAAAGTGCTTTCTTGTAAATAGAGCGAGTCGCAAAACTTTTTGTGTATATATACTATTTGAAACTATTTTTATACACCTTATATGTGCCTATACATTGTTAATAAAGATGTAGTTCACGCTTCCACCATTAGGGGAGCACTCTAAATATCAGCAATGAACATTTAGTTAAAATCTCAATACACAACAATGCACACACTGTAGAAAATGTCTGTTTTGGCTGATATATTTAGGGGGAAAAAATCTTGCATGCTTTGTGGGACCCAAAATAAGATCTAAAGTCTCCGGATGAGTAAAGCAGCGTCGCACAAATTGTTGTGCGAGCAAAACCTGTTGGGTTTGCACTCTGCTTTCTCTCAGATCCAATTATCTCTGGGAGAGTAAAAATAAATCTTGTCATTATCCAGCTGACGTGTTGGAAAAAAGAGAAAAAACAATATGCGACAGGATAGAGGTGGAGAACGAGAGACGAATCTGTCTATCCGTCCGATTCGTCTCTTTTTTTTTTGTAGAATTGCGTTATTTCATCATCTCTGATGCAAGAAATGGTGCTATGGTGGGCATCATTATCCCTAGAGAAACACACTCTGTTTCTCCCTTTTTCTCTTTCGCACACACACATGCACATACTGTGTTGACATAGTCCCTCACGTCATTCACAATAGGTTCAGATTGCATCTTTGCAAACAGACCCCTCTATTTCACCAAAAAAAAAAACAAACAAAAAAAAAAACGATGAAGTAGGTGGAAAAAGTACGAGAAATCGGACTGGGCAGTGTCTCTGTCCTCTGTAAAAGTCTCTTCTATTCTGAAGACAGCATAAGGACACCCTGTTAGCAGACTTATTTTGGACTTGTGTGTGATATATATGAACACTACCTCTGTTTGTAGGTTTTATCCTCAGATTTTTGGTGGAAACGTGAAGCGGTAGCTCAGTGGTTAAAGCTCTGGGTTACTGATCGTAAGGTCGGGAGTTCAAGCCGCGATTTTTCAACCTGCCACTCTTGGGCCCTTGAACAAGACGTTTAAGCCCTCTGTGCTCCAAGGGTGCTGTCTCATGGCCGACCTTGCGCTGTGACCCCATCTTCCCACTGTAACACTGCTGAGACCCGTACGCGGTTCTTCCTCAAACGATTGCCACAATTTTGAACTTGTCATTGATCCACAAATTATAGCACTAGCAGGTTTTTACACAAAACCCGAAACAGTAATGGACGAAAACCGGCGCTCGGTGATGATGCCGCCTTTAGAACGTGCCCTTACGCTGAATACACTAAAACAGTGGAAACAATGTCGAGATCATGAGACAACAAGGAGGAAAAAAATATATATTATAACGCATGACCTCTTAGGACTTTTATTCAATTTTTTTATTAGGATGTTATATTTAAAAATTTCGCTTTTACTAATTTTCTGTAAACATTTATTTACATTTCTATTTTGTTTTGTGCCTCAACAAAGAGCAACATAAAACATGGAAATAACGTGGCTAAGGATTTAAAACAAAACAGGTGTGCAGAATGAACTCAAGAAGTGGAAGTGACGAGTTCTCTAGCTACAGTTCTGACCGTGCAAACCATGGAACCATCTAAAAGCCCACCTGGTTTGGACCCCTCCATCACAGAGCCATTGTAGATCTGATTCTTGAACTCGGGCCGGTTGTCATTCATGTCGATGACGAAGATGTAGAGGTCGACCGGCTGCTCCACCTGATTCCCGTTCATATCCACAGCATGAGCTCGAAGCTATCGAAAAAACAAATATAATCATATGTTTTATACTCGTTCATTTATATTTTTGAAATGAAGAACCAGAAGACAGTATGGAGATCGTCCCATTTATTTACAGGAGGAAATATCCGTCCTCTACGTTAAAGACTATGTGGAGTGAACACTCCATATTTTACTGCATAGCTAAATGGATCATGATATTTGCCTAAAAACAGTGCTCTTATGTTACACACACACACACTCACACACACACACACACACACACACACACACACACTAAATGACGGTATGTATGATTTATGAATTTGCATTTTAATTGAAGAGAGAGTGATTAGACAATGTGACTCAGCATGTCTAATTGAGGTGTTACTGCAGCAGATTTAACTGAGCCAGAGGGAGGGCAACCACACACACACACACACACACACACACACACACACACACACACACACACATGCATATAAATCTAGTTCAAACTAATACTTTAGTGAGTCCTGACGCTCAGATTATACCTTTCTGCTGTCTGGTTGACATAACATCTGGTCATGTTTCTTTCTTTTTTACCACACACACACACACACACACACACACACACACACACACACACACACACACACACACACACACGGAATAGAGAGCAGAGCCCAATACAGCTGACCTGATGGACCGGATAATGTGCAGTAAAAAAGTTAAATGATATTACAGCTATTTCCCTTCTTGTCTCTGTATATCATTCTATCTTCCAATCTATTCTTTCTTCTTCTCTCACTCGTTCTGTCTCCATATATATCTATATCTCTCTATTTTAGGGTTAATTTGAGTTGAGTTTTTTCTTTACCTCTTTTGATCAGTTGAGGCAGCCAATATCAGCCATGTGTAGCTTTTTGTGTTTATATATACTTGTTTGTGTGTGTGTTTGTGTTTGTGTATGTGTGTGTGTGTGTGTGTGTGTGTGTGTGTGTGTGTGTGTGTGTGTGTGTGTGTGTCTCCAGGGCTCTGGCTGTGAGGATAGAAGAAGAGAAATAACACTGTCTGCCCTTCACCATCTCACATCACAGCACTGAAGGATGGAGATTAGGGATGAGATGATGTGCACTGCAAACACGTGATCAACGATCCGACATGCGAAATCGTAAAACAATTTGATAAGATTTATAGACGGACCAATGTGAATTTTAGGATGTAAAAAATCAATAAGATGATGAATATCATCGAGGCCACACCTCATCATCGAGAATGATATCGAGGCCACACCTCTTTCACTGAGACTGACAGGTAGAGAGGCCACACATCCTTAAGTGAGACTGACAGGTGTAGAGGCCACAATTGAGATTGATATGGACAGAATCCACACCTCCATTACTGCACTGAGAATAACAAATATAGAGACCACACTACTACAACTTTAAATGTATCCTCAAGTGCAGACTGCAAAACCATTAAAAACAGGCTCTCTTGAGGACTATCCCAAGAATGGAAGACTAAGAGCTACCTCTGCTGCAGAAGATACGTTTAAAAGCTTAGAATTCGAATTTCCAGCCTCAGAAACTGCTGATTTACACAAAAGTAGCAGACATATTTCAACACCCACTTTTCAGTCAAGCTGTCATCAACTTTATAAAAACAACAAGTAGAAAAGACTTGCTTGGGCCAAGAAACACAATCTGATGAAAAATGTGCTTTAAACTAATGAGTCAAAAATGTAAGATATCTGGTGCTAACTGCTGTGTCTTTGTTAGATGTACAGAAAGTGATGGGACAGTTCCCACTGTGAATGTGTGGTTCCTACTGTGAAGCACAGAGCAGGAGGAGTGGTGTGGAGGTGCTTTACTGGTGACACTGTTGATGATTTAGTAAAAACTGAGAGCACACTAAACCAGAATGGCTACCACAGATTTTGCAGCGACATCCATCCCATTGGGTTTGCACTTAGTAAGACTATCATTTGTTTTTCAAAGGACCATAAACACACCTCTAGGTTATGCAAGAGCTATTTTCTAAAAAGGAAAATGATGGAATGGTGCATCACAAATACCCCATGTAAATCCAATTAAGATGGTTTGGGATAAATTGGGCAGGGGAGTGAAGGAAAAGCAACCAACATGTATTCAACACCTCTGGGGACTCCCAGTTGGAAAGCAATTCAGGTGACTACCTCATGAGGTTGACCAAAAAAAAATGCCAAGAGTGTACAAAGCTGTAGCGTCTATTAATAATTATTGAAAAAAAAACACCAGAAAACTGACATAACTCATGTTTCCATTTGTTATTTCTTTTCCTTCCACACTGGTTTCCGTTTTTATTTAATTTTTTTATCTGAGAGAACGAGCGCTGCTTTGATGGTCCTCATTATATGGACGTTGTTCCATCCTGAACGCAGCTTCGTATGTTAATTAGCATGCGATGCGTTCACCTCCTCCTGCTTCATGTTTGGAGCATCTCGAGAGCGTGACAATGCTAATTACGCACTTAGCACGAAGCCAGGATCGTTTCCTGAAGACCGCCAACAAAACAGCGACATCTCTACAGAAACGAACATCAAGCATCAGACGGTCTTCGCGTGCAGCCGAGGACGCCACAGATCGCGGTTTGTAACTCGAGCGTCTACAAATCTAACACACACGCAAATCTGCACGAAGGCTACGCTAGCGCTCGGTTAATGACCAGCAAGAGTTGATTTAACGAGTGTCAGAATAGCAAATGAGGAATAAAACCTGACTTTCAACCCACAACTTTCTGTCAGGAAAATAAATAAACAGTGAGCACGACAGATGGTAAACACGTAAAGTCAGAGCGAGAGGTGAAGTCTCGGGCAGATTCCATTTTCGCACAAGGTTTATTTCCCCACACCGAACAATGTCATTGTACAGTCCTGCAAAATGAGATAGAAGTTTGATATTGTTGTTTCATTCGATTCAGTAGCTAAAGGAATCGAAGCGATTTTGGCATGTGCACTTACGTGGTATGAAGAGCGCTCCTCTCTGTCCAGGGGCTTGGTGACGTACATCTTTCCTTTCTCCGGATCGATGTTGAACACTTCATTAGGCGGCTGATCCGCTCCCACGCCGGTGATGCTGTATCTGATGTTAATGGACCGATCTTTATCTGAACGGATCTGCAAACAAAATGGGAAGATCTGTCACATGGCGTTCTTAATCATTCGATAACCCAATCCCATTTATTTATACACTGTGTCCCAAAAGTATTGGGACACCAGACTTTTTCCAGACGTATGTACTTCTTCCTTCTCAAACGGTTACCACAAACTTAGAGGCACACAATTGTGCAGGATGCTTTGAGACGTGGTAGCAGGAAATATTGCCTTCACTTGAAGGAACAGGTACAAACCTGGTATGGTATGCTTAACAATGGTTTGGAGTGGAAGATCTCCTGCAATAGAGCTCCAAGCCTATTGAACACCGTTGAGATGAATGTGAATGCACCCCAGGCCTCCTCACCTTCTCACCTACACTCTTGTGGCTGAATGAATCTCCACAAATCTCCACAAAAATCTTGTGGAACATCTTCCCCTGGTATACGCTCCAACTTTATACAAATGAAAAAAAGGGATACACTGTATATATTCGCATATACTTGTGTGTGTGTGTGTGTGTGTGTGTGTGTGTGTGTGTGTGTGTGTGTGTGTGTAAGCTCCGTAACAAACTAAATTAGAATCAGATTGTAAGATTTCTCTTGGATTCGCGACTTTCCGGGATCATTTTATCCGTCCGTTCTCCTCCCGAAGGCCCACAAGAGTCCATTAAGATCTGAGACAGAACACAATCAGCGCAGCAATCACACACACCTCCTGCCATCCATCATCCTGCTTCTCTCTCCCAGCTACAGATGTCATTAGCACTGCGCGCACACACACACACACACACACACACACACACACACACACAGTTATGTTCTCCTGAATTGGGACTACATCACATGAGAAATTCAATATCTCCATCTGGAGGAAATAAGCAGCGTCATTTTTCTTTCGTTTGGAGATCCTGACAGTCAGAGTTCCCTACAGCGAACGCTCGCATTGCAGTGTGTGTGTGTGTGTGTGTGTGTGTGTGTGTGTGTAAGGTAGATAAAACATTCATGCAGACGTTAAGAGCTCGGCATTATCGTTGTAATTAGACAAATGACGAGCGGCGAATTTAAACAGAGTTACCGAGGAAACAGACGGTGAGACTCAGTCGTGGGTGAAGTGCCACTAACACGGTTGAGTGTGTCGAGTGAATATATTGTTATAATATATTGTTACACATCATTATTGTTTTAGTGTAGCTGTGTATACACACACACACCCACACACACACACACACACACACACACACCCTTCAGAAATAGAGATAAAACTTGGCGCTCGTAGCCGCCGGCTTTCCTGCATTTATGGTGCCCCATAAAAACTCCCAACACTATTTAATAAGCAAATATGTGTTTGGGATGCAGCCAAAAGTCTTTCTTAATGTGCAGCAAAGGTGGCGCACTATATATTAGGGCAGTATGTGATTTGGGATGCAGCCATTATCGCTAGTGTAGCTGTTAATGATGAGCACAATATAAACAAAAGTACTGAGACACCAGACTCTTCCAGCCGTATCTCGTTCTTCCCCAAACTGTAACCACAAAATTTGACAATGCCCCCTGTGCACAAAGCCAGCGTCATGAAGATCTCCATGGACAGGAAGTGTGTGTGTGTGGAAGATCTCCTGCTTTAGGGAGGATTAAGGAGAACATTGACTGCACACCAGGGCGTTCCTCACCTTCTCATCTAACTGATTTTACACCCTTGTAAGCTGAACGAATCTTCAAAATCTCCACAAAATCTTGTAGAACATCTTCCCAAAAGAGTGGAACTTATTATAATAGGAAATAGGGACAAAATGCAGAATTGGTGCAATTCTTATGTATATTTGTATGTTATGTGTCCAAAAATAATCAAATGGAATATCTTTTTTTAAGGAAACAAATACAAAGAAAATGTCCTTATGTGTGTCAAAATACAAAAGTAGATGGAATGGACTCTCAAAAGACAAGAAAAAACGAAGACACGTCAGTATTTCTACAGGGGAAGTGTGGAAACATGGAAGACCTGCTTCATTCATATTATGCAGATGCCTAGAAAGAGCAGGGATAGAAAATATAGATTCAATTCTGAAATCTGTTCTTCATTGTTTTTATTCATGGACAAAAATATAAAAACGTAAGTCTAAAAAAACAGCCTGCCACTGCTTGGTGTACTTACAGTATCTCACAAAAGTTAGTACACCCCTTTATATCTCAGTCACCATTTTAACATCTCAAAAGACAATACTATAGAAATGAAACTTGGATATATGAAATCTAATATTGAAATATCTGGCAACAAAAGTATGTAAACTCAACATACAGCCATTATTGTTGAAATATCTGGCAACAAAAGTGACACTCTGTATATCTCTTTTCATCCATCTGTAAAATACTAAACCTTTATTTCATTGTTTCTGCGTCGATCTCATTTCGGTTGGATTGGTATTGTTTTCCCCGACCTCTTCCCCCTTTACCGTTTATGATTTGGGTTTCCGATTTGAATTTGTCTGCATGAGTTTATTAAAAATGCCCATTACACTGCACTTGCATCCGCCTGCACTTCCATTTCCTGACAGCTGTGTGTGTTTTTGCTGTAAAATATAATATGATGTAACATTAAAGCAATTTTTTTTCTTATTAGAAAATTCAGAATTAGGACAAAACAGACAGAAATACACACTTGGGTCATGCCTGAGTTTGACATACGGCTTTGTGGTATTCTAGAAGGTGAAAGAAAGAAAGAAACAGCCATCAGAAGTGTTACAGTATGGCTGCTGAACTGACACATCCAGCAAAGGAAAAGAGACGGAGGGAGGGAGGAAGGGAAGGAGAGAGAGAGAGAGAGAGAGAGAGAGATGTTGTTCTGGGACTGCTCAGTAATTGGGTCTCATTTCAGGGCATTTTTCCATTTACAGCCCAAATTGGCTCCACCTGAGGCTGACACTCTCACACTTTTAGAGACCAGGCGCTAATGGACTTCTCCATTGTACTGTATGTAAACACCGTCCTACTACACCTGAACACCTGAACACTCGCACACGGCTCTCATTTTCAAGTTTTTTATTTTTTTCCCCATTCAATATTATTTATTCACAATTTTTTTATATTTATCCTGAACAACTCCTCTAGTTCTTTTTTTCTTGTTGTATCTTGATGCTTTTTGATTTACTCTTGAGTGAGAAAATCACTACATTAAAACATTAAATCAGATCATGTGTCCTGAAATTTCTATATGTATAGAATAATATATGAATATCATCACTGCCAAAAAAAAAAAAAAATACAAACCTTATTTTTTTTATTGTATTTTATATATATATATATATATATATATATATATATATATATATATATATATATATATATATATATTTTTTTTTTTTCATTTGTAGTATTATTTAAGATATTTTACAAGCCTATAGGTATTACTACTAAATAAAAATTAATAATTGGAAATAAAAAAAAGAAATAAAAAAAAAGAAATATCAGTAACACCCAACCAAACCGGAAAAAAAAATTGCAAATAAAAAAATCAATAAAATTGAGGATTGTCAGTATATATTATATATATATATATATATACAATATTTTTTATTATTATTATTATTATAATTACTTTTAATTTGCAATTTACTATAAAAAAATTATTTTAGTTCGGATGACAGTTCAGACTT
>NC_060899.1:2732500-2770000 GCF_014805685.1 Silurus meridionalis | reverse complement strand
AATCTAAAAGCCAAAAAAAGGAAGAAAAACAGGAAATCAGTGACTGAGTTGAGGGGAATGACGTCAAAAAACCGGAATATATATTTATATATTTCGAAATAAACCACTTTGCGAAGATCGTAATGTCCTGGGTGGATTAAGTCAGGATTCAGAGATGAAATAGGATAATTTCTGATATTTTTTTGCGGAATTACGCGTCTAACAATAAAGACAGCAGATAATTTTTCACACACGCACGAAAAAGATATACGCCAAAAAATAAATGTTTTTCTCCCTCGGAAGAACCATTAAGCGATGCGATGCGATGCGATCGTCATCTGAGGAAAATGTTATTGTTATTTGAGTGGCGCACTCGACCCGTCCTGGGTTCATGCTTATCATTTCATTTCATTCCCATCTCTATTTCCTTCAGCGCAAGCCCCTGTGAAGCGGCCGTGGGGCATTGTGGGTAATTACCATTAACCTACAGTCGGATCTATTCTATTTACATAAGGAGCGGCGGCGCTTCGACACCGACACCTTCGTTTCCTAAACGACTCCATAAATCGGATCAGATCTCACAGCGGCAGCCCAAATATCCGTTCGTGCTGTGATTCTCCTCCAGGGAACGGAGTGAATAAAACAAAATAAAGAAAGAAATAAAGGAAAAGAAAAAAAGCCTCATCTAACCATCTTGCCTCTGCTGGGCCTCGGGACTTTCTGCTACTCGATCAGTCTCGGAGTTTCCCTCCTGTCTACATTTCCTGCTTCACTTACCGCCCTTTTTTCCTCCTGACCCTCCACCGCCTCCACCGCCTCAACCAGCGTGAGTGTTTATGAAATAATGCATCACATTTATTCGTATACGTTCTCAGATAGACGCTTCAAATCGCACAGGAGTTCCATTGATTAGGAGAATCAGGGAGTTCTCCGGCTGCGTCCTAACACCATTCCTGTTAAACGATGCCGCCTCTCATTAGGAGTCTCCTTGGGAGTTCTCTCTTTCGTTATCACTTCCCCAGGCCACACACTCGAGTCTGGAATATACTCACTTTTATTTTTTACAGCTGTTTAATAACAGAGGCAAAGTTTTACGTGCCCCACATCCTGGCCAGACACCGTTCCTGAGGCCCACCTTCACCTTCACCTTCACCCACCTGGCATCCTGTTTTTTTTTTACCCCCTAATTTGAGCTGACTGTAATAATTCGCACCTGAAATCTAAATTAGAGCATGAACATTTTCATTTTTTAGGAAATGTAAAAAAAAAAAATTTGCATATTCTCATAAAAAAAAATAAAAAATAAATAATTGTTTTAATTGGGTTCAAATAATTTAATTATATCCAATTACTCAAGTATAATAATAATAAAAAACAAAACAAACAAAAAAACAAGAAATAAATAGATAAATAATTTTTTACACAACATATCTTATGTATAAATTATATTATAAATATGTAAATTTTACATTTAATATTATACAAAAATGACATATAGAGTTATTAATATGTCTGAAACAACTAAATAATAAATAAATAACAAAACATTGTATTTTACTATTCTCTGCTTTAATACTCCACAAGCTATTACCGTAATTATTACATTATTTTTCAAAAGTCAAATGTTATATAAAGAACATGTTTATATCATTATTTATTTGTAGGTATAAGTGTCTCTATAGTAACAAACCTAAAGGCACTTTATTATATTTTTTTTTCTTTTTCGTTTCTCTTTTTTCTACTTAAAATTTTTTTTTTTACATAAATAGTCCAGGATGATGAACAGCATTTACTCACCTGTAGATAAAGTCATAGTATTTACAGAAGCACTTAAATTTCTGTAGAATTGACAATAATAGAAGGAGAATATTAATATAAACCCATGAATTGTCTTGTAGCCAGAAGTAGAGTTCCGAGCTGCTGATATAACAAAAATTTACAAACAAACGTGTACATTTGTCTATAAAAGTCTCCAGTGTCAGGTGAAACCGTCAGTAAGTTTTGTATAACATCAGTTTATAGAAGCACTTATTTAAGATGTGTCGATGTATAAGGCATGTATGAGGGCGTGGTTTTGACGAGGGGGCGGAGTAATCGTTTTCCGAGATATCAAGTTTGATTCAATTTTATTTTAATTAAATTGGATTCATTTTGTCCGAAAGTCTTTACGACGCTTCATGGCCCTTGTAAACCTGTAAACCAGAATGCAATGAGAATGTGCATTTTTTTTATTATGCAATCCTTTATGTGATATGGCCAAAACGCAACGTAGACGTACTTCATCCATTAATCTATTTCAATGTTCATTTTTTTTAAATTTCACATTTTTTGTTTCTTCGTCCAATTCTGCAGGTTTTTTTTTTATCCGTCTGTAAATTGTCCGTCTGCAAAACAAAGCAAAGTCTCTAAACCTCGACTCAAACAAAGATTTACAATTCAATTTGTGACCTGGCTGGAGGGAGGACAGAAGTGAACGATGGAGGTGAAAAGACAGATGGTCGTCAATAAGATACACATGAAAAAAAAAAGGAAAAAGAAAAAGTAAGAAAATAATAATAAAAAAAAAAATATATATATATATATATATATATATATATATATATATATATATATATATATATATATATATATATACTATATTGGCAAAAGTTTTGGACACCTGGTCATAAGTTTGGAATGTGATTTTTGAGCATTGCATTCCACATGTAGTCCCACTTTGCTCTTATAATTCCCTCCACTCTTCTGGGAAGATTTTCGGTGAGCTTATAGTACACAAGGGTATTATGAAAGGCAGGTACTGATGTAGGTGAGGAGACCTGGGGTGCAGTTAGCGTTTACCTTCATCCCAAAGGTGTTTGGTAAGGATGAGATCAGAACTCTATAGCAAACCACTCAAGATCTTCCTCTTCAATGCATGTACACCAGATCTTCAATGAGCTCACTTTGTGCACAGGGGCATCACCATGCTGGAACAAGTTTGGGTTTCCAAGTTCAAGTCAATGCAAAATGTTATTATAGCGCATCTAAAGCCTCCAGATTTGTGGGAACAGTTTGGAACATATAGCACATATAGCAAGAAAGGTCAGGTGTCCCAATACTTTTGGCAATATAGTGTGAATATATATAATATGGCAGAAAGCTAATTAGGCTACTGCTGATAAATTCCATTGACGTGAGCAATGACAAAGACTTAGCACAATGATATGGATATGAATGCTCGCTCCGTGATAAGGCAGCGTGTAATTATTTACCAATTTTCCATCTTTTTCATTTCGAACGCCAGCACTAACTCGGAACTAATTGGAGAGATAAAGTTCAAATCCGGGCGCTAACTGCAAAATAAATACAAACAGCAACCTTCGAACGGGAAAAAAAAAGAATAATTGCGCTAATTTGATTAGAATCAGACCCGTTTGTTTTTCATCCTTAACGCCGGAGGATAAACGAGAGACGGAATGGAAGCTGTAACGAGGAAGCAATTACATTGATCAAGTTAATTTTCTCCTTTTTTTCTGAGCCGGAAATTTGTTTTATGTTACGTTTTATTGATATTGACTGGCATGCTAATGAAAAATAATTTTGCCTCAGACTCGTGGGAAGTTGAACGCTGGCCTTGCAGACATTCGCCGCACTAATGCATCATTCGATTAAGACTTGCTCATAATATGTATACAGAATAAAGAGATCGGGCGAGAAAAAATGATCGGAATGACCATGCTAGGGAAGCTGCAGTGTTTCATGTATGCAGACTTTTTTTTCAACCAAACATAAAAGGTTTTAATAAAACTTTCAATTCAACTACACAATATTGGCTAAAGTATCGGGACACCTGACTTTTCCTGCCATATGTGGTTCTTCTCTACATTAAATCACAAAGTCGGAGGCACCCAATTGTATAAGATGTTTGAACTAGGAGACCCAAACCTCTTCCAGCATGTGTAAAAGCCATCTGCATGAAGATCTGCTTTACAAGGGTTGAAAGTGTGTGGAAGATCTTAAGTGGCCTGCTATAGAGCTACAAAATGCTATTGAACACCTCTGGGATGAATGTAAACACTAACTTCACCCTAGGCCTTCTCACTTTACCTACATCGTTACCTGAATCAGTGTCTAAATGACCACAGATCCTCAAAATCCCACTCCAAAATCTAATAGAACATCTTCCTAAAAGAGTGAAGGTTACTAAAACAGCAAATGGTGACTAAATGTGTTAAAAAAGAAGCACATAACAATCTTATAATGTGGTATCAAATGTTTTAAGATTAATGGTGTAACTGGTGCTATTTTAACCAAGAGTTAGAACAAAGAGCAAATGAAACATGAAACTGAACAAACGTTTGACATATTGCGACGCTGCAACGAGCCGTTCGAGGTCTTTCAAGCGGTACCCACGCTTCAAGAGCGGAAAAACATCCCTGGGAGATGACGAGAGATCAGGAAGACCTTCAACGAGCTCAATCCCCGAAAATTTCGAAACTATTAGGCAACTCGTGCATGATGATTGTCAGAGAACCACATGATCACACTTCCGCACCCATCCTACTCACCAGATACGGCTCCTGCGGACTTCACCCAGGAAAATGAAGATCCGGTTCATCCGGTGATACCACCTAGTGTGTAAATGGTGGGGCTCTGTTCATCTTCTCAAATGGGGAAGTTCAAATTGCGAAATTGTTGGATAGCAATATAACTGATTTGAGTCTAAAAATTTCATGTGATGTGAGTTTCTTTGTTAAGATTTAAACAAGAGAGAAAGATATTTTACCTCAGGAAATTCTACAATTTTTCAGATCTAAACTGTAGAAGGTTCTTCCAGGTGACAAACGAAATTCTCCACCAGAGTTTAGGATAAAAAGCCGACAGTAAATGGTAGAGTACCAGGAAGTACTTTCATACATTTTTCCCCTCTCTTTTCTGCTTTCTACACTCAGAATCAGGACAGTTCGCTCTCACTGAGTGATGTATATTTTATTTTTTACAAGAGCTTAAAAGCAGCTCTGTGTAAGTTACAGATAACAGAAGGCTCATCAAGCATGACTTAGCACCACCATGCGACTGGCTGCCACTTAAATCCATTTAATTAAGTATTTTATTTGCCTTTATATTTAAAACATGTCTCCCAGACACCCATAATCACTCTTTACACTATTAAACAGTCTTAAAGTGGGTTAAATGATACTCACTGTTCTGTTCATTGCTTAGACATGTAGTCATGAGGTACTTTTTCCATTTTTTTAGCTGGTTTTCCTCATTTTTATCAATCTGATTTATTTCTTTATGTATATTTGATCAAATGAATTGTTTTTGCTTCAAAAAAGTCTCTTGAGTGGAAAAGTCACTTGATCTTCTCCTTTCAGACTGTAATTAGTTTAAGGTGATTACAGCGAGAATTAGGAATCACACACTACTCATGGTTCAGCTTTCGTTTTTCACACACGAGTAAGTTTTTCGGTCTATCGCTGAGCAGCGCTGATGGTTAAAATTCACTCTGTCCCCAGTTTCAGTGATGGAAAACGTAAATTTCTTTTTTACTGCCTTAACAATAACAGTCCAATTCAACCCGGGCCTGAAAGCGCTTCCGGACCCCTCAGGAGTCTGAACGTTTCTTTTGAACTAAAATGGCTGATTTTAAACCTAAAAGCACGGTAATGTTTTTCCTTGGGCCTTGATTGGATAATATTCTTTTTAAACCTGATAGAAATTGATATACAAGAATATCTTTGAAGATGGCTGATTTCCAGAGCGAATTATCAATATTTTATTTATACAGGTTATAAATGAGGGCCTTGCTCAAGGGCCAAAGAGCAGCAGCTTGCTTTTATGGGATTTGAACTCACAACATTTCGATCAGAAGTCCAACATTTCGAGCCCCAATTTTCCCAAGAGCTGCAAAATAACAACAAAACTGACTGTTATTGATCATCACAATCCCACACTGGAGACTCCTTCCAACAATTAAAAAAAAAGACCATATCACCAATTACAAAACCTTTTTTTTTTACCCTCAGACCAGTCAACAGCATTCTGCAGCATTATGGAATAATTTTGGATTATAACATGATGTTCTATTCTCCAAATGTCTGATATTTCTTGTTCACGATGAAGCCAAAACACAAAAGGTTATAAGAATAATTCCAACAGGAAATGACATGCTTTTGTAAATGCTATGCCAAAAAATCTATTCAAAACAAGAACATTATTAGAGAGAGAGTTGAGACTCGGTTCGCCGTAACCTGTGGCAGTTCTATAAGAAATGGCTTATCCGAAGTGGCTAAAAATTCAATTATTCATTAATTTAATTATAGATTCCATTTATTTATTTATTAATTAATACATTTTTGTGTGTTAAGGTTTTAGAATGTTCAAATCCCTGGGCCAAGAATTCTCCTCGACGTTGCCAGGAGCAGCTTCATAAATGATCCACAGCGGCTTAAAAAAAATACATCGGCACAGGATTTTCATATTAATGAAGAAATTTTCGAACCGTCGGTGTGTGTCCCGAAACAGGAACCGCGCAAACACACGAGCGTCTACACACAGTTACAGGCTGCATTAATCCTCACCTTGTTAAATAAACACATAGGCTCTCAGTGCCAGGAAGCAGAAATCCAAACACGCATCCATGCCAGATTGGATAGAAAATTCTACTATGGTGTCCAGTACATAACTGAGGGTGAAGGTGTAAAGGAAGAAAAAAAAATATGCGAAATATCACACCAGCATAAGTATTCATAGAATGTGCCATGGCACTTGAAATTTAGAGTAGGTGCATCGCATTTCTCCGGATCCTCTTTAGATGTTTCCACACAGTGATTACAGTCCACCTGTGGGTAATTCCATGGATTTGGAAACGTACAAACACCTGTCTATATCAGGTCAGCTCAAAATGCAAATCAGACCACGCCATGTGGAAGGTCAAGGAAGTGATTGCAGAGCTCAAAGACAGGATTGTGTCAAAGCAAAGATCTCAGGAAGGCTACAAAAAAATTTCTGCTGCATTGAGGTTATTAAAACCACAGTGGCTTCCATATTTATTTATTTTTTAAATAGAAGTCTGGAACAATTAGCACTTTTCTTAAAGCCAAAGTGAGCAATAATAGGAGAATTTGGAATTGGTAGGAGAGATGACCTGATGGTCACACTGGTTGAGGTCCAAAGATCATGTTTGTAAATGGGAGACTATTGCAGAAGGTCAGCCATCATTGCAAGACTGAACTGGGCTCCATGGGAGAACGGTCAGACAGAAAACTGTCCTCAGTGCAAGATGTGTAAGAAGTAGAATATTCTATATAGAAGGTCATGAGTTAAAATCCCAACACCACCAGCCTGCCACTGCTGGGCCCTTGAGTACGGCCCTTAAACCTCAAATGTTTACTGGTATGAATGCTGGTATAATTGTGTTAGCCCTTACACAGTGTGCCTTTGTGAATCATGTACAATCCATACATTACCTACATTTGCCAAAGATGGACTCCAATTAAAATGTAGAAACGTCTCAGAGAATGAAGGCTGCACCTAAACTCCATCTTAAATCTCATGGTAATATTTATGGTATACACCAAATCGTAGTTATACAACTGATTTATTGAGGGTTAAGGGCCTTGCCGAAGGGCCCAGCTTGCTGGTGCTGGGATTTGAACGCATGACCTTCCAATCAACAGTCCAACATCTTATACACTGTGGCACACTTCCCACTTATAACACTTAGGAATACTGAATACTCATGTCAGTGATAGTGGATTTTAAAAACGCTTCTCATGACCAAATGGTTCCAGTCTTATATTTATGGAAATGTGAGCTTATATATATATATATATATATATATATATATATATATATATATATATATATATATATATATATACACAGTACAGACCAAAAGTTTGGACACACCTTCTTATTCAAAGAGTTTTCTTTATTTTCATGACTATAAAAATTGTAGAGTCACACTGAAGGCATCAAAACTATGAATTAACACATGTGAATTATATACATAACAAAAAGTGTGAAACAACTGAAAATATGTCATATTGTAGGTTCTTCAAAGTAGCCACCTTTTGCTTAGATCACTGCTTTGCACACTCTTGGCATTCTCTTGATGCCTACTTTGAAGAACCTACAATATGACATATTTTCAGTTCACTTTTTTGTTATGTATATAATTCCACATTTGTTAATTCATAGTTTTGATGCCTTCAGTGTGACTCTACAATTTTCATAGTCATGAAAATAAAGAAAACTCTTTGAATGAGCAGGTGTGTCCAAACTTTTGGTCTGTACTGTATATATAATATATATAAACTTTTGGTCTGTACTGTATATATATATTATTATTAGGATTTTACGTTGAACACATCTGACAGGTTGTTGAAAGTCTCATGGTTTTCTTTTCTCTGGGTTCCCATTAATAGAAGTTCGCACCATGCTGTATGTGTACATGCCATAAATGTAATCATTTCCGATCTGCATGTTCAATGTTAGTCTTTATACAGACCTTATATTTAATTTGTAAGACCTAATATGTTATTGTTTTCCACAAAAGAAGCTAACTATAAAAAAAACAGTACAGCAAATAACCCTAACCCTACACGAAGCTTAAATAACATGTCCATGTGTTTCCTAATTACCTGGAAATGCTGAAGCTACTGAAGCCAATACGAACAGCAAACCTATTGATTCTTATTAATGAAGTGTGAACAGTTTGTGGACTTCACTCAGGTGAGGACCAAAACAACAATGTCCAAGTGGACACTCGTTGCACGACTCGACTGCGGTGAGAAAGGTATTTGACTTTGTGTCGACCGTTTTTTGTAACTGCTGCACAACCATTTATTCTGGATGTAAGTCTGGATGTAATGCACAAAATCTACTGGTTAAACTGGTTATTTTTAGAATTATCCAGCAGTTGGTTTAGTGAGACATTGGTCTTTCCTATGCTAAGGTGAATGTAGGAATGAATACAGGAAAGACATTCGGAATGGAGGGACAAAATTTAGGGTTGAATTCAGGAATTTAGCAGGCAATTCAAGGAGTTCAGAAAGAAAGGAATTCGGGAATTTATTCTGAAAGGGTAGGATGGACATGAAGGAAGTTGGGAAGGATGGAGGAAATTCATTTTTAATGTCATTTCCTTTTGTACATGAAACGTGTGATTTATTTTTAAACGAGGCTTAAATTTTATGTCCATTTCTTTAATTAAATACATGTGCCTTTAAAACATTTAAATAACAATGAACCAAATTATTCACTAAAAACTGCATAATATCTGTAAACATATGTTGTAAATTGAGGGAACATTGCATTTAGAAACGGCTGAAACACAGGACTTTACAAGCTAGCGTAAAAACTAGCAAAAAATCAAGCCATCAAATTAGCTAAACAATCAGCGCCTGAAATGCGGGCTGAAGGTCTGAGTCTGTCAAGAGTCCAGGCAAATCATTATTTAGCTGACTTCCTGTCTGCAACATTTCAAAGCATATGAGTGTCACGAATAGTGCAATGGTGAAGTCTTCAGGAATAAAATAGACGTGAAATCCCAGGCCAGGCTGTGCATGCTAATGCAATGCTGACATTTTAAATCATCTTAAGGAGTACAGAATTTATCATCGTATCATGCGATAATACGTACGAAATTAATTATATTTATATATGTCCTTATCCATATCAACTTCCTTTTATCTCATTCATACAACTGAGCAGTTGAGCAGTAAGGGGCAGCTAAATGGGGCTGAGATTTAAATTCATGACCTTCTGATCAAAAGCCCAATGTTTACTGTACTACCACTTCCCAATAAAATCACACAGTGCCATTTAGAGCAATGCTAAGCATTTTCTATGCCATAGCACAAACAACAGAGCAATGCTAAGCATTTTCAATGCCATAGCACTCATACAACAAAGAAACGATGACAGCTAGTACTCCTCTGAGTGTTGGCTAAAAGACAGAGGTGATCGTTTGTGTTTGTTGCACAAAATTTTACAGCTCATTAACTTTTTTTTAATTAAGTCTTAATTCAGATCTTGTAACATAACAAACAAAAAGGAATTCACTAGTGATTTCAGTAAATAAAAAGAAAACAAGCGAACACTCAAATTAGCATTATAGCAAATACGCTTACATTCAATCTAGCATTAAACACATTCACACAAACTACATTTAAACATGTTTACAGTTGACCTAGCATTATCATAAACGTAATCGTAACCTACACCTCAGACTAGCATTAGGGTTAAAATTTTACTATTTATGTAACTATCTATATTAATTATATTAACAAACTAGCAGCAAAGTAAACAATCAAACTTTCACTACAATAAACAGGCTAACATTTTAAAACTAGCATTTTTATAATAGGGTTAACACCTAAATGAGTATTATAGTAAATCACTCAAACTAGCATTGTACAGTAGTTAAAGGGCTAAAACTCAAATCTGGCTCATAAAATGGCTCAAACTAGCATAGACTGTGTCTATTACAATCAAACTAACATTGTTTTACTCATTTAGCATTAAACTGGCATAGAATTGTGCTAGTTTAATATACACCCGATGTGTTCTAAATGGTTTTTAGTGCCAAGTCCACACTTTAGTTTTATTTAACAATCATTCTGTAACTCTTACTTAGGTGTAATTAAGTTTAGTTGCATGTGCTATTGAGAGCACCTCAGCAGCTCCACCACAATCTGGTTTGGAAACTGCTTAACAACTGATTGTAAGTCTACACAGTAAATGGTGAGAACTTCTTAAACCATCACTTGATACAGCTTTATAAACACTAGAGATCCTCTAACATTCTACTACACTTGTTCACAGTGGGGAATTTCAAGATAGCGCCAATCTAAACTACCTCAGATTACCTCTGCATTTTTTGGACACACACACACACACACACACACACACACACACACACACACACACACACACACACACACACACACAAAATTAGAATACAAATATGGATCCCAATCCACTGTTGCAGGACTTTGCACATGCATTTCTATGGTGTTCTGTTGCACACTGCACATTTATACACATTTCCATCTCTTGTAATTGCACAATTATAACCTTGTACATTTGTAATGTATGTCTTGTTTCTGTATGTCCTTGATTTATGTCATAATCTGCTTGGAGGATTCACAAACTCCAGTTTTGATTTCATTGTATGATGTAACTGATTGTCTCCTGTACATATGACTTGGATGATTACTGAATTATACATAAAATATAAAGAATATGAAGATGCTTAAATTTTATCCAGGTATATGACTACTAATAAAAACAGAAAGTGGACTTGGTGCGTCTGGGTATAAGTGTTTTTCAAATTGAGATGATGATGATAAGAAGAAGGAAAATGTAGAAAAAATAAAGCCAACATGCTTGGAATTCATACTAAAGATGTTGCCTTTGGCTATGTACTTGATAAACAGCCAAGAGAGACTGATTTATCAGTTTTCCTTCCTTTTCTTGTGTGTTCCAAAAGAAAGGAGCTGGTGTAGGTTGGACATAGTCCAGCTTATCTTGGGATGCTGTTTAGAGATCTGGTTTACTGGAACTGGACTTTTTTGTCTCTGGATCTCGGATTCTTCTAGTAATCGGGCTGCCAAATACGGGCCTCGAGGATTCCTGACTCGCGTCTCAACATTCGGGCGGATGAATTGTGTACCGATGAGCCGATGTTAACCATCTCCAGGCTTCTCACGAGCCAAGCGTGTTTCGAAAGAGAAATGTGTTTGTCCTTATTTAGCACCATGAAGCGTAACATATGGAGAGAGTGTTGGGTTTCTCGGCAACTGAACGAACGGTTGGGGAAAACATAAATAACGGCTCGGCGTGGCTGGGTCGTAGCGACGCGACGGAAGCAAGTTTTAAATTTATGGTTTGGAAACAAGACAGACGGCATAAATAAATCAGGACAAATGGAAGGAAAGCAGACGGCAAAATAAAACAAAACAAAACAAAAAAAAACTGACGGAAAACGCACAAGCTCGAACGAAAACTCGCTTTCGTTCATCCATTCGGTTCAGAGGAACGTCTTTCATTCACTACGTCTCTCTCTCTATTTTTTGCCCTCTCCCTCTGTCTCTTTTCTAGTATAATTTCTTGTTTGAACACATGTCGCACCAGGAGCACTGGAGAGGGATGGAGTCGAAGATTTCCAAGCCGTGTTCTTTTGGCACAGACGTCAAAGACAGACGCCAAAGAGCTTCATTAGGCCCGACGGGAGAGTAGATGGATCCAGAGGCTCATGGAAGTCTACCAGCAGTAAACACAGTGGCAGGCTGGGTAATAATCCATCATAAAAGAGCCGCTCATGTCTCAACATCACGCCACCCTACGCCTTCGCCACGCTCTTTCGGCTCCGTCAGCTTAGCTTAATGCATCCCTGCGCTCTGGCGATCGTTCTCGTTCGGTCTCGCTCATTTGTTCCCTCATGGCTTGCTTGTTTTCTCTAAGTGCAACACTGAGGAGGATGTGGTCCACTTTTGAAGGTCTGTATGATTGAGACCTAAGTGCACTTTCGCCACCATTAAAATGTCCAATTTCTGGAACAAAAAAGTTTTTTTGAGCTAAAAACCTTTTTTTCGCCAATAAAACTCTCACACAACTTGCTTAGTGAAAGGCTAAAAGTTTTCCCACTAATTTGAAGGCACACAGTTGTATAGAATGTCTAAAATTTTGCCTGAACTAGGAAACCCAAATTTGTTCCATGAATGACAATGCCCCTGTGCACAAAGCCAGATACATGAAGATCTGCTTAGCATGGTTTGGAGTAAAATATCTCCTGCTATAGAGCTCCAACAATATTGAACACCTGTGGGATGAATGTGAACGCTGACTGCACCCCAGGCCTCCTCACCCTACTTTTCTGACTTTACTAATACTAAACACTTCTTCAGAAAAATTTAGTGGAACATCTTCCTAGAAGAGTGGAAGTTATTATAAAAGCAAATGGGTGCTAAATGTGGAATGGGAACCCAGTGAGATCCTCCTTGAGTTTGTGTGCATTGTGACATGCTTTTCTGGTTTTCTGTTTTATTTACCAAAAGACATTGTCCCAAAGCAGCTTTACAGAAATAAAAGTGGGTTAAATAAAGTGATCTATCTATCTATCTATCTATGATACTTCTTTTCCAACACAAAAAAAAGTTTCTTTGATATTTTTTTTTCTTTAACCACTGTCACCTCTTTTCTCAAACATGAATGCTGGATCACGGTGGATGATGGAGCGGATACGACTTAATGGACTTTATTGGAGGTAAATCTGGTGTAGGACAGGATGGCGGTTAATGGTCCTCCTGCCAGCTCAGCCAATTCTGGGACTTGAAGACATAATGCTTAGCCAGTGAGCTAACACAGCTCTGATAAGGCTTGTAGGCTTCTGTCTGACCTGAAATTTTCTTGTCAACCTCCAACATGCCTTTTTACATGTATCAATCTGGTACCGGCAGAGCGTAACTTTAAAATAGCCCTCCTGCCAGCATCATTTTCTCAACTTTAGTACAGATTTTATACATATTTAATACATTTTTTTTCCTTTTCTTAAAGACAGGCTTTATAATGTGAGTCCTCTTAAAGTGGGTCCTCATAATGTAGGTCCTCATAAAAAAGATTTATTCTGGAACCTACCTGATTTATTGAATGACCCGATAATTTCATGTCGATTTTGTGTGCAGGTGAGGCTGCAGGACCTTTAAAATCCACTAATTAAAAGGGTTATAAAATGTGTTCATATACTCGCTTTTGCATGCACCTGACTCTACCTCCAGAAAGCGCAATTCTGGAATCTGGGTTTTTATTGATAACCGTTATTTACACAAATCTCACAGTACATCAGTTCCCTGATTACTGATCTACCCTGTACACTGGGCGAATAAAGGCTTGCGCCAACCTACAGGGCTGAAAATAGGAGCCGAGGAGTGTGACGAGAGAACATTACAGGTTTGTCGATGTGGGGATTTGACAAGGCCTTCCTGCAAAATCGAATCTCGGCGCAGCTTTTTTGCCTTTCCACGTCCCTGAGACACCGGCTCTGTTCAAAGCCTCCCACAAAAGCCGATTTCTGTAATCTGTGCAGGCCAAGCGGCACATCGACAAATGGGTGTGAAGGAGTGTTTTAACCAAGCAGAACAGCATGGGGATTTTTTTTCTTTTCATTTTTTTTCCCCTTGGCCAGTCAGTACTTGTAAGAAGGTGATAAGTGACTTCAAACTGGGCTCTCAATCACTCACAGTGGTAATAGGTAATGAAACAAACAACATAGTTAACAGAAAACATATCCAGGTACCTTAGGCTTGCAGCTCCAGGGCAAAATTAATGAAGTAACATTTAAATGCTAAATAGTGTGTCTTGGCTGGTTGTTCCTTTTTGTCATTTGGATGCAATTTATTTTGGAATGTAGTGCGTCAATTTTCCTTTTACACAATCTAATTAAACAGCATTGCATTAAAAAAATCATATGACATCTTCAGTGTTTCTTGGGAAAGATCCAGTGTTTCTGGGGTTCAGATACCCGGTACGTAGTGACTGAAAAAAAACACACCAAACGCACATTCTTTGGCACCTACTTTGTTTAAAAATAAAATACTTTAGTGAATGCATTTTAATCAAAGCCGGCCAATGAGTTTGGTGCTAAGTCATTGCTGATGAGCCTCCATTTATCTCTAATATACTCCGAGCTGCTATTAAGATTCTGTATTAAGCAGAATAAAAAAAAGCCAGCAAAGGCAGAATGTTTTCAAGGACATTCTGATCAGGTCAGTAAATAGCAATGAAGTAAGTGTCTGTCTGCGTCGCCGTTTATTTCTTCTTCATAATTGTGTATATATAAAAAAAAAATAAAAATGCACAACAGTCTGGGAAAACATGTTCTACAAACCAGACAAAATTATAATATGCTCAATAATATGTATCAATAACATGCTTTCACACACACACACACACACATATATATATATATATATATATTAAGGCAAATTAAAGCTTATCTATCTATCTATCTATCTATCTATCTATCTATCTATCTATCTATCTATCTATCTATCTATCTATCTATCTATCTATCTGTCTGTCTGTCTGTCTATATAAAGATAGCAAAACGTTATTTAATAATGTAAATAGTACGAGCAAAAATTTCCATGAAAAGACCTTTTTAATTAAAGTTGAGAAAAAAGGTTGTGTCGAGTGAATAAAAAAAAAGTTAATCTAAAAAAGGAAAGTTTAGTGAAAGCAGCGATTCGGGTGACAGCCTTTCCAAAATCATAATGGAAGGAGACTCCTTCCAAAAAATAATCCTCCTCCTCCACACCTCATCTCATCTCAGCCTCAGCCCCGAGTCTTCTCAAGGGTACAGTAAAGATTGTGTATATTATTTTAGATTAAAGTTAACATCACTTATAATTGTATTATTATATTATATTACTGTATATTGTACTTTATACTTTTATTTTTCTATGAAGATTTTTGGGTGTCTGGAACGCAATCTCTCAATTTACAGTCATTCCCATCGGAAAATTTGCTCTGATATACGAGTAAATTGGTTTGCGAGCACTTTTCCGGATCTGATTATTCTCACAAACAGAGGTACTATTGTATTTATTTATATATAGTTTTTAAGCCAGACATGATTGACTTTAATCAATTACATTTGTAACCACTAGGTGGTTACTGATAAACACAATGATCAAAACTGAGTTCATTCCAAAGTACTTGGTCACCTGACTTTCGCAGCCCTATAGGGTTCTTCGCCAAACTCTTACCACAAAGTTAAAGGCACACAATTGTATAAGATGTAGCACTAAATTCTTCCTTTACATCAACTAGGAGAAGCAAACCTGTTCCTGTGCACAAAGCCAGCTCCATGAAGATATGCTTTCCCGTATGGAAATCTGATATCATGCCATATTTGAACATATACAGTATATAAATAGTCAATATATGTGAACATATATTAAGCTTTAATGGTTGAGACATGTTAGTTTTTTTTTCCTATACATATTCCTATAACACCATTTATGATACATTAAAGTACAATATAATACATTCTCTTTAACTTTTGTGGATACGAAGAAATGTGAGTACAAACAGTACTCAATTATTTGGCTCGTATTGAACGTAGGCTCAAAGCTAATCTTCAACACCAAAACGCATGTTGGTGAAAAGCGACTTTTTTGTGATTTTTTTATTTTATTTGTGTGGCTTTATTTTCTCAAACAAAATTTAATTCAAGTCAAGAAGTCAAGTCAATTGCACACCTCAATACTGCATTAACCATCAACACAACAGCCTCTTCGACATGCCAGAATGAAACAAAACTCAAAAAAGTCGGTCAAGAAAAGACAAAGTAGTAAAGTGATCTATCAAAAAGGCATCTTCAATTCACAAATTAGATAACAGTATTATGTTACAAAGCAGAAGATCCGATAGTATTCAGTAAAGCTAATGTCATTTAGATTAAATTACTTAGATAAAGTAAAACCTAATTTTCTGAGCTGACTGTGATTTTCTTCTCTCAAAAAAGGGCAGTTTATTCAACTCGAACAAAATCCGGTTGAAAAAATGTACTAGGTAATGATGATTGTGCATTTAAAAATAATGCAGTAAAAAGTACTATCTATTGAATCATAAATGTAGTTATGTAGAAAGTAAAAGTTGCTCGTATCTTTGATCTTTGATATCCTTGAGCTTACTTAAGTACAGTAACGAAGTACATTTACACAAATACTTTACACATTTGTGTGAACTTTTGTCCATAATCAGTAGTTCAAACCCAGAGTTTTCTCTCACCTCGACACAAAATATTAAGACAGGTTCGAAATGCTGATGCAAGCTCTTCCCATACTCTGGCGTTTATTATTCCAGAAATATTATTCCGCTTTGTGTTTCAATAGAGCAAGTTAGCAGATTGTGTTGGTTATCGTCTCAGGTTTCATCTCACTTCTAACAGCTCAGTTACAGCTGATGAATACAGGATGTTTCCTGCCAGTGAAAATTGATCGCAGTCTAAGCAGAAGGAAACGATTACTTTTTAGATCTTAAAAATAATGAAGCTGTTTTTACGTCACTGTTTATAGAAGATAAATGGAGAATGCACATTGACACTATACAGATACAAAATAAATAATAAATAAAAGATCAAATCTCCACCATATGTGTTTTTTTTTTTTGCCAAATTGTTGAAAATTCCGGTTAGAAATTCTGACCCTGTGCATGAAAATATGCTTTACATGAATTGGAGTGGAAAATCTCTTAGCTATAGAGCTCTGACCTCAACCCTCTTGAACAAGTTTGGGATGAATTGGAACACAGGCCTCCTCACCTTACCTACAGCAGAACCTGATTTTAATGATGCCCTTGTGAGCACAAATTTCCACAAGCACACTCCAAAATCTAGCAGAACTTCAAGAAGAGCGTAGGTTATTATAACAGTAAATGGGAAATAAATGTGGAATTTGATGTTCAAAATGTACATACGAATCTTGAGGTTAAATATGTACAAAACATTTCTTCATGTTATTGACAATAAGATGAAATCATCATAGAAAATAAGGATGTGATGCATCGATTTATAGAAGTGCGTTGTATTCAATCGCAATGCATCGTTTTCAACATATTTGCATCTGTGAAATAATTTTTTTCAATATAATGATTAGTGGATGTTCTCTACTTTTATTATTTAGAAAGTGATCAATAATTTGTGACCAATATTTTCTCTTTCTCTGGCTCGATCTCTCTGTGAGTCACATAGAATACAGATTAACATGGCAGAGGTAGAGCTGTATCTTCCTGTAGACATAACAGGAAAATAACCTTCTTTTTATTTCATTATTTTACAAGGGCCTGTTTGTTAATGGGCTATGTTTTTGAAGAAAATTGATGATCTGCTGTCAGTCTGAAAGAAAAAAAGAAAAGTGTTTTATCTGTACCACATTGAATTGCTCAGCATTGTATTTTTCGCATTGTATCGCATCGTGTTGAATTGAATCGAAATCGGATTCCGCATCCTAATGGAGAAATCGTGTCGTATCGCATTGGCAGCTGCTTCATATGTATTTTTAATGTGCGCATCAGCCACAGTTATGGAGCTGCACATCCCTAGTCAGAATAATGTACAAAGCAACCCTTTGTAAAGGAAAATGTTTTGGCTTGATGGTGAACTAATGAGACACCAATCAACAGGCTGTTTTAGAATCATATACAGTTCAGGTTCAATGAGAAAAATTTGCCGTATGTTAAAAGTCTCTCTGTAGCACAGTGTTGCTTCGGCCAGAAGGTATTGATTAATCTTCTATAGCAGCAGCTGACATTTGTACTGGCTGCAAGGCAAATCGCAGGATTATATTAATGCACTCATTTTAATACGTTTAGCTTCTCAGGTCCACTTCTCAGTACATGATCCTTTTTTGACGTCTTGGTGGCTGATTGTCTGAGGAGGTTGCAGCTCCGCGGTTAAGGTTCTCGGTTACTGACTGCTCTTGGGGCCCTTGAGCAAGGCCCCTAAACCTAGGGGTTGTCTAGGGGTGCTGTATCATAGCTGACCCTGCGCTCTGACCCCAGCTTCCTAACAATGTTAGGATACGTGAAGAAAGGATTTCACTGTCCTGTGAAATTAATATGACAAAGATAAAGCTCCGTATGTACGTAAGTACTGTACTTGAAGTATGAAGAAACTGAAAATACTCCTGGCCGAATGTATAAGCACAGCTCGGTCATTTCCAAAGAGAGGAGGAGTTTGTTAGTTCTATTACTTTGATTTTTATAACCTTTAAATGGATAACGAATAAGCTAAGAAAATGAATCAGAGGAAGCCTTAGAGAACATTTATCTCTAAAACAGGTCAAATTAAAATGTGTGTGTGCTGAATCCAATGTTTCTGACTTCTCCTCGCAGTCAAATGATTCATAGGCACTACTAAATTATCTGATGGTCACTCCAAAATCTTCCATTCCCACAAGTTCATAAGCCCTGGCTGGTGAAAAGAAAAATCCTAAATGAGAGGAAAACGTTCTACTACCGCAACTGCTACTGTTTTATGAGATCCATATGGATGCCATAAAAAGATGGCTATATACATGAGGCAGACTATTGAAGCAATGAAGTAAATGTCCTTGAAATGTATTGGAGCAGTCTGGGTTATATGGAAGACCATTGTGCTTAGTCTGCAAGTGAATCATAAAAGATTTCGATATGACAATATTTAACCCTCCATTACATGCTCATGGAATCCACCACTTTCACACTCGAAGGGCTGCATTTCTTTCGTTCTTGAGTCGTTATCAATCGGCACGTGTCTGTATTAACCCATTTTTTAAAAGCATTTAAAGCATTATAAAATTTGTCATTACAAAGTCCGTAACAACGTCTAGTGGATGAGCTCTAGTGGGGGAAATGATAAAAAAGAATCAGAGAATCGATGTTTATAAGTAAATGCTGCTGTGAACGATGGTTGCGTCGAACCCTAAAGTTACAGGAATGGCGGATCCGTTTAGCCTGACTCACGCCGTCCCTGTGTCTGTCAGTGTAATGCTGGGTGAAGTGCATTAACGAACAGAGCTACATCACATTGAGAAGAGACACAAGAAGTCACTCGGATGGTTCTCTGATTGAGGGTGGCGTATCGTCTCGCTCGACTTTCCAGCGTAATTATAGATACATAAACGACGTTGCGCCGCTCATTCTTTTAAGTGCCTTTTCCTAATTTGCGTCGATCACAGATTGTACCCAGGTAGCTCACGTTGCTGGGTAACATGGGTCTGAGACATAACATGGATGCAGAGGTAATAGGATGGAACTGCTGGACAAATAAAACGCTTTGCCGACACTGCAAAAATATAAGCGTCTGAATATAAGAAATAAATGCATGATTTCAGAATATACAAACTAGAAACAAGTCAAATGATCTGCCAATGCAAGAAGATAATAACACTTGGCAAGATTTTTTGAATTAAGAATATTATCTAGAATATCTAAAATTCTTAAAATAAGCTTTAAAACACTTATTTCAAGCAGTGGATTTAGTCTAATAAACATTAAACTAGCTTTTTGATTTTTAAGGATTAAGGATACGTGTGTATCGAACCGAAAGCTCTGAACCGCAATTTTTCAGTACGGATACGTGTACTGTTACACCACTACTAACTAAGAAAAAAAAGATAAATAATCTTAATATCAGATTATTAAGATATAAATAAAATAACAAATTTGTTTGGGATTTAAAGAAAGCGTACGACAGGGTGGAGAGAGGAGTTGTGGTATTGTATGAGGAAGTCAGGTGTGTCAGAGAAGTATGTGAGGGTGATGCAGGACATGTATGAGGACAGTGTGACAGCAGTGAAGTGTGCAGTAGGAACGACAGACAGGTTCAAGGTGGAGGTTAGACTGCATCAAGGATTGGCTCTGAGCCCTTTCCTGTTTGTAGTGGTGATGGACATGTTGAAGGACGAGGTCAGACAGGAGTCTCGGTGGACTATGATGTTTGTGGATGATATTGTGATTTGTGGTGAGAGTAGTGAGCAGGTTGAGAAGAGCCTGGAGAGGTGGAGGTACACACTGGAGAGAAGGGGAATGAAAGTCAGTAGGAGTAAGACGGAGTACATGTGTGTGAATAAGAGGGGGGGCAGTGGAGGGGTGCGGTCACAGGGAGAAGAGGTGGAGAAGGTGGAGGAAGAGTGCAGAAAAGAGTGCAGGCAGGGTGAAGTGGGTGGAGAAGAGTGATAGCAGGAGTGATTTGTGATAGAAGAGTATCTGTGAGAGTGAAAGGGAAAGTTTATAGGACTGTGGTGAGACCTGAGATGTTGTATGGTTTAGAGACAGTCGCATTGAGTAAAAGACAGGAGGTGGAGCTGGAGGTAGCAGAGCTGAAGATGTTGAGGTTTTCATTGGGAGGGACAACGATGGACAGGATTAGAAATTAGTTTATTGGGGTCAGCGCATGTGGGACGTTTTGGGAACAAAGTAAGAGAGACCCGATTGAGATGGTTTGGACATGTGTAGAGGAGGGACATGGGGTATATCAGTCGGAGAATGCTGAGGATGGAGCCACCAGGAAGGAGGAAAAGAGGAAGACCAATGACAAGATTTATGGATGTGGTGAGGGAAGACATCTAGGTAGTTGGTTTGAAAGAGGTAGATGTAGAGGATGGGGGGGTGGAGATGGATGATCTGCTGTGGCGACCCCTAATGGTAGCAGCCGAAAGAAGAAGAAGATAACATAATTTTACACAATCTGCTCTTGCTTAGTATTTTATTCTTAAAAAAGATCAATAAGATTTTTATGGCTAGAAATAATATTGTAATTCTTGACTAGATGAGGAGTTTTTGTGGTGGGGATTATGTGTTTATGCACTACGCACGAGGTAAATCACATTTATAGCATGCAATTTTGAACAGGCGGCTTGTGGATGTGAGTAAATTCAGCGTGCATGCGTTGAAAAAAAACGGCCTTCATATTCGGTCATGGCAGAGGAAGAAGTAGAAGAAAAAACTCATGCCGGGCCCCTCATGCTGAGAACAAGCTGTTCATTGGGAAGGGTGTGAGCTTTTCTGTTGACATAGCTGGAGTTTGGCTTGAGGTTAAGGCTTTATTTACCAAAGAGTGAAAGACAAAGAGAAAGCGAGAGGGAGAGAAATCAATGGCTCTCCACTGCTGGAGGACTCCGAAGATCAATGGACACTCAAAAAAAAAAGCCTCTGAAGAAAAAAAAAACAACAACATTGATTGTTCGACTGAAGAAGAAAGAAAAGCAAAGCAAAAATAAGAAGAAAAAAAACACCTGTGCAGATGGAAAATTTACTCGAACCTTCAAGTACTGTGCTTTTCCAGTGTTGCCATTATGGCCTTGCTCTTTTCCTCCTCTCAAAAAAAATCCCTTTAGGATGTTTACTGAACTTGTTTATGAGCTCAAAAGGAACTGGTTCACCAAAAATGAACCTTGAGATGCAGTCAATCAGCCAAGAGAGGCAGTTTCTGGCTCACACTGGTCCACTGAGACTAATGGAGCTAATAAGTTAGCATCACAGGGTGCAGGGCTGTTAGAGAAAACAAACCCTATCACAGCAAAACAGTGGAAAAACATTTGGGTTTAATTCAATAAAAATGTGCAAATCATTTAAATTACTGAAAAGTACATCGAATTTCAGAGAATTCATTCTACATTTTTGTTGCATGTTTTTTATGTTCAGTGATTTTGCCTGATTATGTTGCAGAAGTGGTAAAAAGTTTGGAAACTTTGAGTTTTATCGTTTTTGGGACAAATGCATGTTCCTTTTGTTTCTAAGCAACAAACTACAAAAGTAAAAGACAAAAACATACAAGAATTGGACAGTAAATGACTGTCCTGCCTGTTGTTAGCTCTAAAGAACTTGTGTAAGATAAAGAAAAAGAAAGAAAATGTGATCAGACTTCCTCACCCCACAGCCAAACATGGAGCTGAAAGTGGTTTGGGGTTGTTTTGAAGCAGGGAAAGTTAAAGCGTAATTATAGATTGTTGGTCAGGGATTCCTGAACCAACATGGCAACCATTCCATACTTCCCCATGCATTACCCCATGCAATTCTGTCTGGGCTGCGGTTTATTGGAACCGAGATCACCACAAAGAAAAATAAACAAGACAATAAAGCATATGAAGCTCTGTAAACTTTATTTAAAGAGCAAACACTCATCTGGAGTGAATCAGTCATGGAATGACCTGCCCAGTCACTGCACTTAAATCCTATTGAACTGCTCTGGGATGAACTGATCTTTAATAATAAATCTCCAACTACTGAAGAACACTTCTGGCACAAGGCACGCAAAGGTATTTCAGCTGAATGTTTGGAGAAAGGAACTGTCCGGGTGGCAAGTGTGTGTAAAGCTTTTATTTATGTTAAGGGACAAATGAAATGCACACAAACGAACATGCAGGCGTCTCAAAAACATTTGATACATATCTGTCTGTCTATCTATCTATCTATCTATCTATCTATCTATCTATCTATCTATCTATCTATCTATCTATCTGTCTGTCTGTCTGTCTGTCTGTCTGTCTGTCTGTCTGTCTGTCTGTCTGTCTGTATTTGGAAGCACATAATTGTATAAAATGTAAAATTCCACTTTCTCTTCACTGGAACTAAAAGAGCCCAAACATCTTCCAGCATGACATTGACCATCTGCACAATCTGAGGTTCATGAAAACATGCCATTACAAAGTCTGAAATGGAAGAACTCAAGTGTCCTGCACTGACCTCGATTCCTGCAGAACATGTTTAGAATGAACTGGGGCAAAAACATTACACCAGGCATTCCTGCTAATCATCAGTACTGGGCCTCTGTTGCTTTATGACTGAATAACTACAAATTCCAAGATCCAATTTTTCCCAGATGTTCAGAGGCTGCTAAGGGGTGCACATAATTATGATCATAGTACATTAAGCTCGACAGATTCAATGCTGCATGTTTGATAGACTTCCAGAACGGAGATCATCTTGTCTTTTGATTATGTATTATATCTACTGTGTCAAATAGATATTTTAATCTATTAAGGATGAGAGAGATAGATAGATAGATAAAAGACAGACAGACAGACAGACAGACAGACAGACAGACAGACAGACAGACAGACAGACAGACAGATAGATAGATAGATAGATAGATAGATAGATAGATAGATAGATAGATAGATAGATAGATAGATAGATAGATCTGCATCTACAGACATAGCGTGTGAACTGACTCGTCTTTTAAATGCTAGTCTGTGTGTTAGAAAGTTTTGGAATTCCATTCTTCTACTTCTTGTACCAAAGCAGCAGAGCCAAACACAAAAACTCCATCAGTTTCGTAACACTGAATCTGTACTCGGAAGTAGACGGAGTGATGTCACTCATTTCTCCGACAGATGACAAAACATCCCATTATGCTACGGATTGCCTTCATAGGTCATTAGGCAAGGTGGATATCAGACAGGAGCAGTCAACCCTGCTATGAGAAATGGAGTCATGGATGCCTGCTTCCTCTTTTGTCTCCTTGTCTCTGTATCTTCTCTGCTTTCCTGCTGTTCTCTTTGTTTACTCTATCTTTGACTGGTATTTTTTTAAAACCATGATTTGTCTGAGAATTTTAATGTGTTTTATTCTTTTGATTTAACAAGTGATGAACTTGGATGATTTCGATGTTAAAGATCAAATCACGATGTTTGATTGAAGGAAAAATGTTTTTCGGTAAAGAGGTCTAGCTTTGTGTCAGTTCCAGAGTAGGAGGCATGGCTTTGTGTCAGGCCTAAAGAAGGGGGTGTGGCTTTGTGTCAGGCCTAAAGAAGGTGTGGCTTTGTGTCAGTTCCAGAGTAGGAGGCATGGCTTTGTGTCAGGCCTAAAGAAGGAGGTGTGGCTTTGTGTCAGACCCAAAACAGGAGAGAGGTGTGGCTTTTTGTCAGGCCTAAAGAAGGGGGTGTGGCTTTGTGTCAGACCCAAAACAGGAGAGAGGTGTGGCTTTGTGTCAGGCCCAAAAAAGGGGGTATGGTTTTGTGTCAGACCCAGGAAAGGAGGTGTGGCTTTGTGTCAGACCTAAAAAAAGGAGGTGTGGCTTTGTGCCAGGCCCAAAGAAAGAGGTGCGGCTTTGTGTCAGACCCAGAAAAGGAGGTGTTGCTTTGGGTCAGGCCCAAAGAAGGAGGTGTGGCTTTGTGTCAGACCCAGAAAATGCGGGTGGTTTGCGTCAAAACCCAAGATTAGTTTATTAGATTATTTGCATTCATAACTATCTGAAATTATTTATCCAATATTATATGGACAAAAATAACGGCATACACAATTGTTAATGGTTGTCTTTGGGTGCAGTAGCATTAAGTTTTCTCTTCATTTTAATGAAGAAACCTGACAAAGCCACCTCCATCATGATATGCTTTACATGAGTTGGAGTGGAAGATCTCGAGATCTTCTAGATCTCGAGATCTTCCACTCTAGGGTTGGAGTTCTCCAGAAGATCTCCAGAGATCTGACCTCCTTATTGAACACTTTTGGGATGAATATGAATGCTGACTGCACCCCTCACCTCACCTCACCTCACCTCACCTACATCAGTACTTGACTCTATCAACACCCTTCTTGTGGCTGAATTTCAACAAAAATCTAGTGGAACATCTTTCCTGAAAAGTGTTGGTTATTATAAGAGCAAACTGGGATGAAATGTGGAACGGGATGTACAAAAAGTTTTTTTTCCCTCACCGCTAAGATATCAAGCTTCACTTCATCTCATTCTAAATGTACAGTGGGATTCTTAATTCCATTATATCCTTAATTTTTTTATTCAAATATATTTCGTGATAAATAATTTTTATTTTGTCCTCTCTCGGTTCTTTCCGCGCTCAGAAAACGCACCTTAGCTATGAAGAACAGAAAACTCCTGAGACCTTCGAAATAGATGGACCCTTGGCTACGACAAAAGTGCAGCAGAACGTAAATCTGAAGATCCTCCCCGCTGCGAATCCTCAGCATCTGCACCGAGAGAGAGACAAACAATAGCGAGCTACTGTAGCGGAGGAGTCTCAGCGTGAGTCCCTGAGCGCTGGTGGGTGGAAGGACGAGACGGTGGTGCCATACAGAGGCTATTAAACGAGGAGGAAGAAGACGACTTAAAGTCCAACGCAAAGCCATCAGCACGGTTCACCGACTTCCTGTTTACGGCCATGTTTACAGCATCTGAGCCCGCCGCTTGTTAGGCTGCCTAGGACTCCTTCTGCTTTAGTTCTTGTCAAATGCTTTGGAGTTTCTAACCCTAGACCTTTCCCCCTTGAGATTCGTTTTCTAAGGATTCTTCTCTGGGTTCTTACAAAGAATCCGAGTTGGGTGTCACATTTTTAAAAAACACAGTTCTTTTTTTTTGCTGTATATGTGTCTCTGGTTCCCCCTTGTTACACAACAAATGTTTTAGATGTCGGCCCCCCTGGGACGAGATAAGACCCGGAGAGGCGTACAAGCTGGAACACATTGCGCAACACGCTTCAGGTAGAACTTTATCGATAAAATAAAAATGTTAGCAAATGCTTGCTTTTTTTTTTTAAAAGCATTGCAATTAACATTGCAAGGAAGCTAATGTAGCTAGCAAAGCATCACTTCTACCGTCTCATGAAAAGACATCGTTAGGCTAAGCAATGCTAAATATGTCCATAAACTAGCAGAGCCACTTTTACATTAAACCTACATTAAAAAAGGATCGTTATCACATCCTGTTGCGTTGATGTCACAAAACTAGATTCTGGATGTGCTTCAGGGAGGATTCAGAGCTTCGGGCGAGGGAGACTTCCATTAGCGCTAAGCTGTATTAGCATGAGGGAATGATCAAAAAATAAGTACAAGAATGTACAAAAAAAGAGTGTTTCTCAAATATTTGACATTACAGAAGTGCAGACATACACTATATAGCCATGAATACATATTCTGAGTTTTGATCCAACAACCAAGTGGTAGCTTGAGCTATCATTTCTGCTCCCGCTGTAATGTTGAAGCGTTTGGCAAAAATAAGAGTCAGAATTGCAAGAAATTAAGCCGCAATTAGGCAAACTTCTTTTTTCAATGTGATGGAATCAGGCTTCTATTATTCATTTGTTTGTTTCTTTGATTGTTAATTATTTATTTATTAATTTTTTTTACAAGATAATTCCCCCTAAAACCTGATGTAAACATTGAATTTACACTGATGGCATTTGGCAGATGCCCTTTTTTTTCAGAGCGACTTTCACTTATCCAATACAAAAGAACATTTGAGGTTTAAGCTCCTTGCTCAAAGGCCCAGTAATGGTAGCTTGGTGGGATTTGACCTTGCAATCAGAAGTTCAAAATCTTAACCACATCCTCATAGACAGTGGAAGATTGATTGAGAAAACAAAAAATAAGACTCAATCTAATCCAAAAGCCTGAGTCGGTAGAAATCTTCGAGCTGTGATGCAGAGTTTTCAGAAGCGAAGATTCCTGGAGTGCAGAACTTGCCAAACAGAAGAGCTTATTTTTTTGCGTTATTTATCAATGCAGTTTCGAGGAAGCTCAAGCCTCCACTGTAATGCTTCAGCAAATCCTTGCCTCGTCTTTATGCTCCACGAAACTAGCGGTTTCCCTGCCGGAATGTAATTTTCAGCAATCTTAGACACTCCTGTTGATCGCCACACTGACAGAGGTGGAATGGAAAGTGTGCGAGCGCCAGCACTGAATAATGATACGGTACGGGAGACACGTGGAAACGAGATGCGTCAACACACTGATGAAACACTCGGAGGGTGTAAACCGCCTCTGCCTTTTTAAGGCCTCGCTGAGCTTTTTTGAACGTGTGTGTGTGTGTGTGTGTGTGTGAGAGAGAGACATCTAAACAGTGTTTTCCTCTTTTACAAAACCCACGATTTTTCTCATGCTAAAAATACAGACTTTAACTTTAAGCTGTTCTGTTGAGTAATGCTAAGCACGCCACCAATCCATGAACACCCCAAATATTCCAAGCCAAGTATTAGAATTACCAAAATGAACTAAACGTTATATGTATGTGAAAATTTTTAGACACCTGACCATAAGTTTGGTATGTGCATCCTATTTTGAGCATCCGATTCCACATTTAGTGCGCATTTTCTGTTAGAATAACCTTCACTCTGCTGGGAAGATGTTTCACTGGATTGTGTGGAGATTCATTCAGCTACAAAGGGTGTGAGTAAAGTCAGGTAGTGATGTAGGTGACAAGATGAAGAGGCTTGGGTGCAGTCAGCGTTCACATTCATCTTAAAGGCTTTCAATCGGGTTTGTATCTCTATGGAGACCAAAAACCTCACTTCCTTACATGAACAAATGACCGTTGAAATGGTCTATAGCAGGAGATCTTCCATGACAAACCATGTAAAGCATATGTTCATGTAGCTGGTTTTGAAAAGTTTTGGGTCTTCTAGTTCAAGTGAAGGGAAATTTCATGCAAATGCATCCTAAGACGTCCTATACAATTGGGTATATACAACCTTTGTTGGACTTTGGCTCTGAAGGTCATGTGTTCAAATCCAAGCCACACCAAGCTGCCACTCCTGGGCCCCTGAGCAAAGCCCCTAACCACATAGCTGCTCAGTTTTATGAATAAGATAAATGTAAGTCTCTCTGAACAATGGCATCTGTTAAATGCTATAAATGTAAATACAAATATGGCTGGGTGTCCCGATACTTTTGACGATATATTATATGTTGATCAAATCATTTTTACAAAGTTCAAAGGAATGCAATTTAAACATTTTAAAATGAGAGCTAAAACTTAACAATCTCCTCCACATTCTGTGGTAAAATCAATATACAACTAACGCAATTGTTTTGCTAACACAGTCATGTGATCTTATCTACAGGCTAACGCTACAAAACAACCACAGCTTACAGGCTGCATTTCAAAAGCGAAAATGTTGGCATATGCTAAATAAAACGATCGGATTGTTTCTGACACGTTCACAGGAAAGAAATATCAATACCGTGTTTAGCTACAGTTTAAAGAGCACTTGGATGTAAAAAGGAAAACGTTAGCAGAAGACATTCTTCTAATGAAGCAAGAGAACATTCCCACATCTTTCTTAGCAAGAGTCAAAATTTAAACAGATTGCTTTTCAGCCTGTAGATGGATAAATGAGCATTAGCATAATGATTAGCCGCAGGGTTATTTTACAAGCTACGTTTTAGCTAGCCTTAAGATCCTGTAACATGCAGGTATTCCAAGATGTACAGAAAAACTGCATTAAACAGCTGAATTACACACAGATGGAATATACAGAGCCTTGGCTTGATGTTAATATATGTTTTTGCCTGCAGGTTGGAGTGCAAAGTGTTATAGCTTGTTGCTAAGCTACTTGACTAATTTGCTAGATTAATGGCTAAAACAAAGGGTTAAATACACCAGACTGAAATCTGATAATGAGCTGAAGTATGTGTGTGTAATAAGCAGGCATACGGTCGTATATTTATGTGCATGTGTGTGGGATGCTTAAGAACCCACGCTGGGGAAACACTGATGTTTTTTTTTTTTCCACCAAGCCTCTGTTCCAGCATTAGGCCATCACAGCATAGCCATAATCACATCAAGAAGACACACACTAATCACCTCCAAAGCCTCCTTCTGACAAGAGTCATCGAATGGGGCGGCTAATATATGCTAAGCTGCTTAGTGTGGGTCTTGTACCCATCCCTGAAGCCTCTCCTACAATCCTTAATGCATTTTAAGGAGGAGAACCGGGTTCTCTCAATGGCCTTCGGTTTGAATCTCTTTTTAGCAGGCTGACGCTCAAGATGGATCACATTTGATAAAAAAAAAAACAAAATGACAAATTCAATTAACAGGATTGAACTTGATGAGGAGAAAAAGGGAGTGTCCTGAAGGCTAGTGGTTGATATATGGGTACTTACTGAAAGCAAATTCTGTAAGTAAGATTGATCACATGTACAGTATGGACAAAAAGTAACGGATCACCTGACCTTTCCTGCCATAAGTGGTTCTTCTCCAAACTGTTACCACAAAACTGCAGGCACTCAATTGTACAGGACGTCTTTAGATGCGATATAATACAATTTTGCGTTTACTTGAACATGGAAATTCAAACATGCTCCAGCATGGCAATGCCCTTGTGCACAAAGTGAGCTCCTTGAAGATCTGGTTTGCATGCTTTAGAGAGGAAGATCTTCTGCTATAGATCTCTGATCTCAACCCTATTGAAAATTTTGGAAATAAATGTGAACACTGACTGCACCCCAGAACTCCTCACCTTCTCACCTACATTAGTACCTGACTTTACTCACACTATTGTGGCTGATGAACACAAATGTCCGTAAGCACACTCCAAAATTTAGTGGAACATCTTCCTGAAGAGTGGAGGGAATTATAGGAGTAAATTGTGACTAAAAGTGGAATGCGATGCTCAAAAAGCTCATAACATACTTATGACCAGGTGTCCGCAAACTTTTGCCAAAATAGTGTAGCTTTAGACAATGCTTGACATTGAGTTGATTTGAACCTTAAACATAAAAGCATAGGAACCGTAACATTTGAAATTGTGGAAATAATAAATGGCAGGAGAATACATTCTGTAGCATGATCCTCAAAAAACATTGAAAAAACTGAACCCAATGGTCAGGAGAAAAAAAACCTTGATTGTGGTAGAATGTGGAAGGTGGTAGCTAGTACTTAAGGCATTAAGTTCAACTCTCAGCCACACCAAGCTGCCACTCCTGGGTCCCTGAGCAAGGCCCTTTGCTCTATTGCTGCTCAGTTGTATGATCCGGATAAGATAAGGACATCTGCCAAATGGCATTAATGTAAATGTTAATACTACTGGACTTCAAAAAGTACTCTGTCCATCTGGAAGATCCTTTATAGGTTTTATGCTGAACCCAATAAGAACGTGTTATGTACCCAATTGTACATGGTTCCAAATGAAAAAATTGGTAAGCGGTTTTGCAAAATTATTTCCATCTATCTTTTGAAGAACAATTGAGAAACTCTTTTTGTAAGCATGTGCAAACTCAGGACCCTGGAGGTATTAGACCCTGGGGCCATGAGGACCAAGAGGTTTCATTTTTATGGAAAAGGACCTGTGTTCCAAGGATCCTTGAGGGCAAATAGGATTAGGGAGATGTGTGGCTTATCATAAACCTTAAAATGGAGTTTCTTTTGTATAGAAAATTTGATTGCAAGAAGCCCCCAAACCAGAGTATACTGGGATTATCAGGTGAAGAGAATATTGAATTCTGGAAAGGCTAAGGAGCTCCTCACTAGATTTTCAGTAAAATAGTTTTCCTGTCAAAAATGTTTCTAACAAGAAAATATTTTGCAAGATAAGATCATTAAATATAGAAAATTCCAGAAACCATGGACACAAAGCTCCCTGAAACTCTTAGACATACTAATCAATACATATGAATTAGAATTAAAACAAAGTAGTTGAGAATCTTTTGCTCAAAAAATATTGTTTTACAAATGGTAGGAAATAAGGCTTTTGATGCTTAAAGATCTGAAAGATCGAGGGTTATAAGTTCTTAGGAATATGGAAGCTAATGAAACCAAGAGCCATTTCAACCAAGGGCCATTTAGTGCTGTCCTTTTGGGGACAAGATGAGATTAAAACATAGAACCTATTGGATAATTTCCTGGAAGATTTAAACACAAACCCTAGAAAGATAGATTCAGAAGAATAAGACCCTAGAAATATGGGATCATTGTTTCTGCAGGTTTTACCGAGTCAAATTTCTGACTTTTTAAGACTTTTTTATGACCATTAAGAATATACCTAATACCTATATCAGGACATTACAACACACACACACACACACACAAATACATTGTTGAAACCCTTAACCAGCCCTAATTCGTATTTTTTTAAGCCAAGTATTTCTGAACTTGCACTTCCCTGTAGCTGAAACATAAAATCCATTTTAAGTCTGTGGTTCAAGCCAAGAAAGATTTGCCCCAATAACAGAAAGCTGATTGGCTGTTGAATGTTGGTCTCATTTGTAGTTGTTAAACAAGATATTTGGACCAGCGAAAGAAAGAACTACAACATCACAGAAACAACTGGGAGCATTTCAGTGAACATTAGAGGAAGAATTACATGGACATCAGAAAATTAAGACCTGTTTGAAATGGAACCTAGAAAAAACCTTTTAAAGCCAAAAATTTAGATTTTTTTAGTTTTTTAGACTTCTTAAGACCCTGCAAAAACCCTGAGGATTATGGGACAAAATAGCAATGGGAATATTTCACAGTGGTGAATGAAGTACAAAACCATGTAGTTGAGTTAAAGTAGAGCAACACAGTAAAATCTACTCCAGTAAAAGTCAAATTGCTCGCTTTAAACTTTCACTCGAGTAAATGTACCTAAGGTACTATGATTTATTATGGCTATAATGTTCCTATTCTCTTTTTTTTTCTAATCAACTTAGTTTATGTGAAAATATTATGTTCCTTTTAACACACTGATCTATTAATAGAATGATATTAATGAGTCAAACACTGATTGATTTCTATTACAGTTATCATGAGCCCAAAACCTTAAAAAAACCCCCGCAAAAACAAGGTTGCGTGTGTTGTGGCGAGTTCGAGTCTGGAGTTTTTTCCATCATTTTTCTCTCAAAATGTTCTGCTTGTTGTTGAACTGATGCTGAACTGTAAGTAAGTAGATACACCAAGCGCCAATCAACAAGGAACAAGTTTAAAACAGAGCGTGCTCTCGATCCTGATCGGTGGCTTGCTGTGTGTTTTTATCCGATAAAATGTAGTTGAGTAAAAGGGAAGATATTTGACTTTGAAATGTAGTGAAGTTAAAGTTTCCCAAATGGAAAACGTCTGTAAAGTACAGATACAGATACGCAAAAAATCTACTTATGTACAGTAACGAATTACACTTTTTTACTGTCTACTAGTGATATAGGACCTGGAAACATACGGGCCAAGAAACTAAGAACTATGTGAACAAAGAAGCACCAATGATTGGACAGTGGATCATTAATAAAATTCTTAGTTGTCCTTTCGTAAACAAATTAAAAATAGAGCCTTATAGCAGCACCATCAGCAAGACGGAATATTATTTGTCCAAGTAAATCCTTTGAGAAAAGCCTTTTTTTTTAGAGGATCTCGAAACTCTTGAGGGGACATCACAAGAAATAAAACAGGAGCGCAAACACACTTACGCTAACGAGCATCTGCGGAAAAGGTCCTCGAGAGTTCTCCGGCACGTTGATTGGAGGAATGACCCAGTCTCGCTTCTGCCGTGAGTTCTGTCTCCGAGGAAACTCGATGACAACTTCCTGAGTCCCGGTGTCCTCTTGTCCTCGTGCCATGTAATTACCTGTCATTTCCTGTAAAATACAAAGGCACAAGGTGCACGGATGAGTAACGTGAGGAGGTCAGCGGAGAAAAGCGTGTGATGAACTTCTCCCGGTAGTCGGGAGATGGACGCAGTTTCTCTTCGTCATCTTGTCGTTTAAAAGCTGTAAACATCACCACCGCTGGATTTGAAATTTACGTTCCTGCCATCGCCGGCCAGGGATGCCGCGGACGCCGCCAGGAAGCTGTCAGTTCCTGCTTTTGGTTTTTCGCCTCTTGTTCTAAATGTAGTCACAAATCTTGCAGTATTGTCTTCATACCTATCAGAAGCTTCTGATGAATTTTGGGAGCTGCTTAGCATATTTTAACCTTCCTCCCATTTATTTATTTATATTTTTTTTGCAGATCAGACCAACTCTTCCGACATGCCTATGTGCCTGTGTCACCCACTAAAAATAAATCAGTATTCTCTTGAATCTCTGCCATTAGATTTCGCTCAGCCAGCCAGCTCAAATCCAATTTTGTCCAATAATGACTAAATGGGTTATAACTTGTCATTGATATGTTCCATTTTCATAAAGTCTGGGGGACATTTTCATCCTGTCCAATGCTTTTAACTGGCAATTAACTGTACAGCTGTAAATCCACTGTATAATCACCTTTACAGTCAATTTGGAATTATGATTCTATTAAGTCATTAAAAAAAGCTTCGGTGCTTGGACCCCGGCGATCGCTGCGAATGGTGAATACATTATACATGCAGAATGAACTAATAATAGGCTTTTTTTTCTGGAGCATTTATTTGTAATATGGTTGAAATTAGATGTGTTTCCATCGGTAAGGTTCCTATACAACTCACTGTGGACATTCCCGTATGGACCATGCTCATGTCCCCCAATTTCATTACACTCCTACTTTATAGGTAAACATCAGTTCCCATCAGACACAAACCAAACCGCATGGATAATAAAGTTTCTATTATTTTCAATTCTGTGCATTGTTTAGTTATTTATTCCCAGTTAACTGTTTATTTTATATTTATTACATGATCTCGTTCATATCCACAGGGCTTCAGAAACCACTTAAAATGCAAAACAGGGAAAGTAGGTCATTTGTGTCATCATTTATCCCCTGAAAAATCTTTTCTATGACAGTTTGTGTTCTTTTTCTTCTATCTATACATCTATCCATTTCTCTATCCATTCAATCCATATATATATATATATATATCTCTTTTTTTTTTTTTCATTAATTTATTCATCAGTTCACACGCCATATCTGTAAATGCAGATCGATCGATCGATCGATCGATCGATCTATCTATCTATCTATCTATCTATCTATCTATCTATCTATCTATCTATCTATCTATCTATCTATCTATCTATCTATCTATCTTTTCATTCCAGATCTCTAGATGTACTGTGTATTCACAACTGAACACACACACACACTCACTCTCTCTTTCATACCTATCTATCCATACCTCCATTCACTGATTTATCATTTAATTTATTCATTTATTCATTTATTCTATCTATCTATCTATCTATCTATCTATCTATCTATCTATCTATCTATCTATCTATCTATCTATCTATCTATCTATCTATCTATCTATCTATCATTTCTTTATTAAATATGTTATGAAGAAGTCTTCCTCTTTCTCTCTATATCCTTCCTGCTCTCTCTCCCTCTCTCTCTCTTTCTCACTCTATCCTTCCTTCTATCCTTCTTTCTATTTCCCTGGTACCTGTAGAGGTTTTACACATAGTTTCAGTAATAGGTATTCATCAGTGTCTTGGGAGTCCAAACAAGGCAGTGTGTGTGTGTGTGTGTGTGTGTGTGTGTGTGTGGGTGTATGTGTGTGTGTGTGTGTGTATGTATGTGTGTCCCTGCTGAGTGCAGGTTAAGTACATCTACAGGTATATATAATAGCAGTGTTACACTTTCTCCCTGAGGTGCACCGACATTCATTTGTTTTCATGGGTCTGTTGTGGAAACCCCCAGAGTGAATGAGAATGAAGAGAGAGAGAGAGAGAGAGAGAGAGAGAGAGAGAGTATGTGTGTGCATGTGTGTGAGAGAGTATATATATATATATATATATATATATATATATATATATATATATATATATATATATATATATATAGACATGTATGTATATGAAAAGGAAGACAAGGAAATGAAGTGCTTTATTTTATAGAGCGGCCGTCATAACAGGAAACGTCAATCTCCTCCTCTTTAGCCGAAACCGTTCCTGTCCTGTCCATATTTGACGACTTTGATATTAAATATGTACATTAAATATTGAAAATTAGGATGTAAATGTTTTATATTCCCTCCGCTTAACTCACAAAGTCACCTCAGATCAACCTGCCAAATATCTGCACTATGGAAATGAGCTGTGTGATGGAGAAGAAGAAGAAGAAGAAGAAGAAGAAGAAGAAGAAGATGGAGAGTACAACATGCAAACCCAGAATGACAATAATTCAAATAACATCATTGGAAAAAAAGAAGAACAGAGGAAAAATAAATCGAAAGGGAAGAACAAAAGGGGACAGAACAAAGAAAGCAAATAAGTAAGGAGGAAGAAAGATACATTAGGGGAAAAGAACTGAAAGAGAAAAGAAAAGGAAAAATTATACGAAGGAAAGAAGGAAGGAAGGAATAGGATGAAAGAAAGAAAGAAAGAAAGAAAGAAAGAAAGAAAGAAAGAAAGAAAGAAAGAAAGAAAGAAAGAAAGAAAGAAAGAAGAACTGAAATAAAAAATAACAATAGAAGGAATGATAAAACGAGTGTATAATGTAGAAAAATGGAGATGGAAGGAAGAACGTTAGGAAGGAAGGTAGAAAAGAGAGAAATACATCAACAAGAAAAATAAAACTGAAAGGGATAAATGAAAATTGAAGAATAAAAATACGGTATACTGATTACATATTAACCCTCTGTGAATCTGGAGTCCTGGGAATGCTAGGAATATTTGTCAGGAAACAGGAATTCAGACACACAGTCACACACTCATGCACACAGTCACACAATCTCATACACAAACTCACACACTCTCATACACACGGTCACACAATCTCATACACAAACTCACACACTCTCATACACAGTCACACAATCTCATTCACACAGTCACACACTCATACACAAACTTACACACACTCATACACTTAGTCACACACTCATACACACAGTCACACACTCATACACTTAGTCACACACTCATACACCCAGTCACACTCTCATACACTCAGTCACACACTCATTTACACAGTCACACTCTCAAACACACAGTTACACACTCATTTACACAGTCACACTCTCATACACACAGTCACACACTCATTTACACAGTCACACTCATACACACAGTCACACTCTCATACACACAGTCACACACACTCATTCACACAGTCACACACTCTCATACACACAGTCACACACTCATACACACAGTCACACACTCTCATACACTCAGTCACACACTCATTTACACAGTCACACACTCTCATACACACAGTCACACACACACAGTCACACACTCTTTACACAGTCACACTCTCATACACACAGTCACACACTCATACACACAGTCACACACTCTCATACACAGTCACACACTCATTACACAGTCACACACTCTCATACACACAGTCACACACTCATACACACACAGTCACACACTCATTTACACAGTCACACTCTCATACACACAGTCACACACTCATTTACACAGTCACACTCTCATACACACAGTCACACACACACTCATTTACACAGTCACACACTCTCATACACACAGTCACACACACTCATTCACACAGTCACACTCTCATACACTCAGTCACACACACACACACTCATTCACACAGTCACACACTCATACACACAGTCACACACTCATACACACAGTCACACACTCATTTACACAGTCACACACACTCATTACACAGTCACACACTCATACACACAGTCACACACTCTCATACACACAGTCACACACTCTCACACAGTCACACACTCATTCACACAGTCACACACTCTCATACACACAGTCACACTAATACACACACTTACACAATCATGCACACAATCACCCACTCATACACAAACTCACACTCATACACAGTCACACACTTATACACACACTCATACACAAACTTATACACTTACACTAATTCACATTCATACACAAATTTACACTCATACAAACACAGTCACACACACACACACACACACACACACACAAACACACACTCACACAGTCAAACACTCTAACACAATCACACACACTCTTACACAGTCACACACACACTCACAGTCATATCTAAATAAAAATCAGAAGCAGGAATGTTTTTGTGTGTAACGGGAATATTAATGTGTCCTACATGTCTGAGTGTCGCATTTAAAATCTCCAATACGGTTCCTAAACTACACCCAGAGAACATCACGGCCTACACACCACACCTGCAGCACAGCTGGCACAGCTGGCCCAGTCATCCAGATGTGCACCTGGCCAGATTAATCTGTTGGATCTTTATTCTACGTTTACTTAATACACAAGCCAGTCAAGCTCGGAGCCAGAACACACACACACACACACACACACACACACACACACACACACACACACACACACAGTCCCTGTTCAGAGAGATGTACTGCTAAAGATTTGAGTAAGTGGAGCAAAGAGGGAGGAAACTTATCAGGTGATCAGGTGTGTGTGTGT
>NC_060899.1:2625000-2722500 GCF_014805685.1 Silurus meridionalis | reverse complement strand
TCATGCACACGCCCACCTGTCACTCATTAACACGCCAACCCGCCCACCTGTCACTCATACACGCCCACCTCTTACTCAAACACTCACACACACACACCTGTCACTCATTAACACGCCAACCCGCCCACCTGTCACTCATACACACCCACCCGCCCACCTGTCACTCATACACGCCCACCTCTTACTCAAACACTCACACACACACACACACCTGTCACTCACTCACACACACACCTGTCACTCAAACACTCACACACACCCACCTGTCACTCAAATACGCCCACCTGTCACTCAAACACGCCCAACTGTCACTCGAACACTCACACACACACCCACCAGTCACTCAAATGCTCATGCACACGCCCACCTGTCACTCATACACGCCCACCTGTCACTCATACACGCCAACCTGTCACTCAAACACTCATGCACATGCCCACCTGTCACTCATACACACCCACCTGTCACTCATACACACCCACCTGTCACTCACTCACACACACCCACCTGTCACTTAAACACTGATACACACACGCACCTGTCACTCAAACGCTCATGCACACGCCCACCTGTCACTCAAACTGTCACACACGGCCACCTGTCACTCATAGACGCCCACCTGTCACTCAAACACTCGTGCACATGCCCGCCTGTCACTCAAACACACCCACCTGTCACTCACTCATGCACATGCCCACCTCTCACTCAAACCCTCAGACACACCCACCTGTCACTCAAACACACCCACCTGTCACTCAAACTATTACACACACCCACTTGTCACTTAAACACTCACACACACACACCAGTCACTCAAGCGCTCATGCACACGCCCACCTGTCACTTATACGCGCCCACCTGTCACTCATACATGCCCACCTGTCACTCAAACCATTATACACACCCACCTGTCACTCAAACACTTATATACACACACACACACACACACACACACACACACACACACCTTTCACATGAACACTTGAAACTCACCTGTATCTCAAACATGTCTATTTGTAACTCATACACACACACACACACACACCTGTCACTCGAAGACTCAAATACTCAAACACACCCACCTGTTAAACAAACACACTGTAAGAAAGAAAGAAAGAAAGAAAGAAAGAAAGAAAGAAAGAAAGAAAGAAAGAAAGAAAGAAAGAAAGAAAAAGAGAAAGTATGCAAATATGATTTGCTTATGCATTAAATAACACATTTGCATAAATTTGCATTAGAACACACACTCACTACTGTCTTTTTGAATTACAATGTTCTACATTCCAGTAGAGAGTATGTGCACGTGTGTATGTGGTTGTGTGTGTGCGCGTGTGTATGTGGGTGTGTATGAGTGTGTGTGTGTGTGTGTGTGTTTGGGTAGTTGGGCATATCGTGTCATTCCTGCAGTTGTATCCAGTTTCCTCTGAACAGTTTTCCTCAGGGAGAGATCACTGGCAGAGAGTGGACACACACACACACACACACACACCAATGCATACAAATAACCTCACTCGAAGGCTTCCTACCACAAAGTGTGTGTGAGGTGCCAGCTGTAGATCTTGTCCACAGTGGAGCACTTTAATAGAGTCCAAGCTGCTCTGATAATTATCACGTATACACACACACACACACACACACACACACACAAACACACACACACACAAAAAGAAATTAGAAAGAAAGAAAGAAAGAAAGAAAGAAAGAAAGAAAGAAAGAAAGAAAGAAAGAAAGAAAGAAAGAAAGAAAAACATTGAGAGAGTCAAATGGAAAGCAAGAAAGATTAAGAAAAAGAAAAGAATTGTAAAATGAAAGATGAAAGACAAATACAGGTACAAAAAGTGGAAGACAGTAAAAAAAATAAAAGAGAGATGCAGAAGAAAAGAGAGAAAAGGAAAAAGTCAGAATTTCTTTGTTTCTTCCTTTCCATCTGACTCTCCATCTTCTTTCTTTCTTTCTTTCTTTCTTTCTTTCTTTCTTTCTTTCTTTCTTTCTTTCTTTCTTTCTTTCTTTCTTTCTTTCTTTCTTTCTTTCACTTCAACTCTCCAGGTCTTTTTTGATTTTCACTCTTATTTCTTATCCTTTCTCTCCTCCTTCTCCTGTATTCATCTCTTTTACCCCTCCTAATGTAACTCTCTCTCTCTCTCTCCCTCTCCCTCCCTCTCTCTTTCTTGCCCTCGTTCTGTGACCTTGAGGTCAGCCTCATTAACACGTACAGCAGCCATATTTAGATTCTGTCAGTTTGTGTCATCGGTGTCCAAAACTCTCTCCCGCAGAGCTGACAGCCAATCACATCTCATTCTGCTCTGCTGGGCTCAGGCCCCGCCTCCTCACTGCCAATTGGCTGGTCGATGTGTCAGTCAGAGCATCCAAACACTGCCTCTCTGCAGTAACACTGAATCTGGCCACTTTATTGTGCAGTCTTGAATTCATCAAGCAGACATCTGGCGAAATGAGGTCACCACCCAATCTCTCTCTCTCTCTCTCTCTCTCTCTCTCTCTCTCTTTCCCTTTTTCTGTCAGGATGTTTAAGGAAGTGTGAGATGGTGCCCATGTGTAATTAACTTTGACCCTCTTCTCCCTGTTAAGGACACAAGGGAGACGGTGTCTCTACTGACACTGCCCCAGCCTCACTACTGCTCATTCTCTCCTTTCCTTCTTTTTCATTCCTTCCCTTTTTCCTTTCATTCTATTTCTAACTTTTCAGCAATCCGTTCCTTTACCTTCCACCCATTTCCTTCCTTCCTTCCTTTTTCCTTCCTTCCTTCCTTCCTTCCTTCCTTCCTTCCTTCCGTCCTTCCTTCAACCCTCGTATCATCTCATTCATTCCTTCCATCCTTCCATTCTCATCTTTTCTCCAACCCGCCTATCATCTTGTTCCTTTCTTCCTTCTTCCCTTTCTTCAACCCTTTTATCATCTTGTTCCTTCTTTTCTTCCTTGCTTTCTTTAAAACAGCAGTAGGTACTGATTTATTTGGTTTCTTTACATCCCTGTTTCATTTTCACACACACACACACACACTCTCACACACACACACACACACACACACACACACACACACACACACACACAGACACACACACATGTGTACATTTACAGCACAGATACAGAGATTTATTTTACAGATTTACAATGATCTCATTTGTACAACTGAGAAGTTGAAGGTTAAAGGCACAGAAATGGCAGTTTGGTGGTGGTGAGATTTGAACTCATGACCTTCTGACCTGAAGCCCAACACTGAGCTTCACCTCGACATGCTCATAGAAAGGAGCTATAAAATACTGCTGGCAGGTGAGTGACATTAAACAAAAACAAAGTCCTCCATCATGAGCCAAAAGTCCACCAAAATACACACACACACACACACACACACACATACACACACACACACACACACAACATTTCTTGCTAATTTATAATAGTAATATCATGTTAGCTTATTGCTTTCGAGTAGCTGCGTTTCTCGATCCCGAGCCAGAATTCCCCCAACACACCATATTCGAGTGTTTGTGCTCTAACACACCTGAGTCAGCTCATAAAGAGTCATAATAACTTTATGAGCTGAGTCAGGAGTGTAAAAAAGAGCACATCGAATTTCATTGGGAGTCTCCGACACTGGACCGAGTCGACTCTCCACCTAGATTTATCAACGCCAGCTCAGCATTACGGGGGGCAAGGTTCTGATTGGCTACGGTGACCATGAGGGGTGGGGCTTCGTTACAACTTCATTAGAACTTCATTAGAATCTCCTTCATTATAAATCCAGCTCGCACTTGCTGAACTTCCTGTAAAAATGTAAAAGCATTTCCATTCATCCATCTGCAACTTCCCTTCTTTAGTTCCTTACTTTTGCTCTTCTTGTCTCTTATCTTTCTTTGTTTCTTTCTTCTTTATTACAACCCGCTATTATATTTTCTTCTACCTTCATGTTCCTTTATTAATTCCTTCCTTCTTCCAACCATCCATACTTTAACATTTCACCCATTTCATTCATTCCCACCTTCCGTCTTCCAACCCTTCTTTTATTCTCTCTTTTACAATCCACCATCTTTCTTTGTGAATTTTTTACTTGCTTTCTTCCTCCTTTCTCTCATCCTTTTCCTTCCTTCCACCTTTCTTTCCTTAAATTTTTTCTATATTAAATACTGCTTTCCACCATGTACTTTCCTTCTTTCCTTCCTTCCTTCCTCCCTCCTCCCTCTCTCCCATCATCCTTTTGTGTACTTTCCACACTTATCATTCTTTTGTTCATTTCTTCATTCATGTCTTCCTCACTTCTTTCAACCCCCTATCATCTATCTTCTACATTGCACCACATTCTTTCCTTTCTTTCTTCGACCTTTTTTTCGTTCTCTACCTCCTTCTCTACCTTCCTTTCTTCCTTCCAAACCTTCTATCATCCTTTCTTTTGCCACATCCCTTCCTTTTCATACTCTCTTATTAGTATATACCTCCTGCTTTCTTTCCTTCTTCCAAGGCAAATATCATTCTTCCTTCTTCATTCCTTCTTTCTTCTAAACCTTTTTTTAATCCTCTCTTCTACCCTCTACCATGTTCTTTCCTTCCCTCCTTCCTTCCTTTCTTCCTTCCTTCCCCAACCCATCTTTCATTCTCTACCTACCTATCATCTTACCTTCCTTTCCTCCTTCATTCTTGCCTTCATTCCTTTGTCCAACCCATTGTCCTGTATTCATGCTGGAGCAGCTTTTAGGTCTCCTTGTTCAAGTCAATTAAAAGTTTAATGCTCCCGTGTCCATAGACGTCCTGTGCAATAGTGGCAGAAAATCCACCTGCAGCTGGAAACGTCCGGTGTCCCAATAATTTTGTGCACATCGCGTATGTACAATATTGAACCGGCGGTAATTCGCTCGATGTGCTCTGAGAGAAACGCTGGTCAGCTTTGAGTGATTCGGATCAAACCAGCATGACACCCATGTGAGGAATCCTATCTCCAGCTCCCACCTGATTTCCTCCAGCTGAAGCTCAGACGGACAAGAAAATCCCTGAGTACACTTTATCACTCGCTGCAGCTGCACCGCCATTCAGGACAAAGTCACAGTGGGTACACATGCTAACCCAAACTCTGAAGACGCATTCCAACACACACACACACACACACACACACACACACACACACACACTCACACACACACACACAGAGCGCACCCCCAGAGATTGTTTTTAATGATCGAAGAAGTGCTAATGAGAAATCGGCTTTCTGCTAAACACGCTTCAGAGCATCTGATTGAGTTTTATCAATTCCTCCACATTAGATGTATCCTCTAGAGAAGAGTGGGAACCAAGCATGAACAAAATACCCTACGCAACATCAATTCTTCCTCACACACAAACACACACACACACACACTAATTACCACTCCTGCAGATTTTAGCTGCAAAGCCGACTTATTATATTACACCCAAATGACTAATGAAGCTCCACGTATCGGTTTCAATCGGCAGCCGTTTGATCGTTTATTTGTGCTCTGTTTTTTTTTTGGGTTTAGGAACCAAAAGAGAGAAGAGGCAAAAAGGCAAAAGCCACAATAAAACCCATGATTTAAATACAGGAAACTCGTCTGGCACTTCGAATTAGCTTTGATTAAACCCAGAATGCAAAAAAAAAATTATACAAATTTTATGGATCAGACTTCTGAAGCTTTGTGAATAATAAGAAAAAAAAATTAAGCTTGGAAAAAGTAAGAATTAGAGAAAGCTTTGTGAAACACGTGACTTTGTGGTATTTTTTTTTGGTTTGAAAGTTGCTCAAGTACCCTGTTGCTCTACAGTTGCTCTACCCTGGCTAATCCAATCTACCCAGTCTACCCATTACTAAATTACAGACAGTGACGCTCAACCTGGTAGGTGATGTTTTACTTGCCGGTAAGTGAAACAAAAACCATTTCTGCCAACGATACATCATAATCAAGTACCGTATTTTCCGGACTATAAGCCGCTACTTTTTTCCCACGCTTTAAATCCCGCGGCTTAAACAGCGAAGCGGCTAATTTATGGATTTTTCCTGGGTTTTTCCCGGTTTCATAAACACTGAGCCTCATAACATTAGACCAATGAAATTGCAGAACGGGTTCAGGTGAACCAATGAAACTCTTTATATTAAATCAGATGCGCTCCCACTGATTCGGGCAGCACCACATCATAAATATGGATGATGTTCCTCTGATGTTTGACCTGCCGCTCACTCGGACTGTCTACAGGAAAAGCGAATCATTCGTCACGCTGAAAACAACCGGGCATGAAAAAACGCACTTCACCTGTGTTCTGAGCTGCACGGCATCGGGAGAAAAGATTCACCGATGGTGAATTTTAAACGCATGATGATGCCAAAAGAAAAACTCTCGAGAGAAATAGTTGTGAAAGGAAGGAGGAAGACAGTGAACAATGACTTTCTTGGTAGGCTACTGTTTAGATACCAGCCGTGTAACAGACACTGTCTTTCGTTAAATCCTTTGTAAAGTTTATTAGTTTCGCGACTTATAGACAGGTGCGTCTTATTTATGTTCAAAATAAAAATCTTCGTCAAATTCAGAGGGTGCGGCTTATATTTGGGTGCGTTTAATAGTCCAGAAATTACGTTAATAAGAAAAACCTAGAAAACATGGTCTACTAGGATGTTACACCTCCCTTCCAGCAGGGGTCATGATCCTCAGAATTCAATCAGGACCTCTGCCATTTGACTTCCAGTCCACTTACTTATTCTCTGGTTTAAATACGAACTAAATCTTGCCAAGCATTATGTGTATATTTCTGAATTATGATGTTTGTACTTTTGTATGTTTTCTCAGCTTGCTGTTTATTTTTTTTATAAAATCCTTTGTGTATGGATCCTGCCTCTCTCTCTCTCTCTCTCTCTCTCTCTTTGAGTCTGATATGTTACACTACTAACACAGCCTCAGACCAAACCACCTTGGCTGATTGTATACATTCCTAAAGACTATAACAGAGGGTTGTTGGCACTTGTTTAAACGTAGCCTGCTTTAACACCGTTGAAATGTTCTGGCCTTGTGTCAAACCGCTAGATGTTAGTGAGAGATCTTTTAACCTACTTCCAGTTACTATGGTTTCACCAAAAGCCTCCACAAGCTACAGGCATGAAACAGATTATAAATTATATGTCTTGACCACAAATCCAATTTTCCGCCAACTTTATGCTGTTATGCTAACTCCACCTACTCTTACTGTAGGTCATAGGTTCAAATCCCAAGAACGCAAAGCTGCCACCGCTGAGCCCTTGAGCAAAGCCCTTTACCCGTAAATATAAATTTTAATAACTGCAAGATGTCATGTAAAAATTCCTTTTACTGTTTAAAATCTGCAAAGAATCTGATTTATGGTTGTGTAGAAATGAGACGTTTAGCACAAGTGTAAAAAGTGTGTGTGTGTGTGTGTGTGTGTGTGTGTTTTGCTCGAAACAGGCTGCTGCTCTCAGCACTTCCCTTTATCGTTTGTTTCTATCAAACTCTTTTCCAACCTAACTCGTCTCTGTCTCCAACTTTGGCTCCGATGTCATTTGTTTTGTCCAAGGCATTGAAGGTCAGCAGCAGGGGATGAACTTGACCTGACAGACATGGATGGATTATTGGAGCCAAGAGAGAGTGAATGTAAACAAGGAGCACAAGGACGTGTCCCAAGCTTTCCTGTCTTTTACCTTTCTTAGATTTCGCCTCTGAGGATCATCTTTTTTTCCTCTAGAAGATAAAGTTCATTCTAATCATGTCTGCCATCCATTCAAAAGCTGTGACTGGAGACAGGGGGGTTAAAGCAGTAACAGCCAGGGGTCTCTGACATCTGCAGTTAGTTTGTGTCTCCTAAGTAAGGTTCTTCAGGCAGGTGAGAGCCGGTCTAGTTATATTCTTAACCTTTTGAGCAAACTCTGGTATGGATTGTTTGCATTGACAAAGTGATTTGGCCTTGAATCAGCTCAGCTGTTGGAAGTGAACCAAATAAGGGTTGCATGCTTGCATACTCGGGTCGCATCTTAAATTATGCAGAACACTCAAGAAGTCTGGGGCTGGCAAAGAGTGATTTACTTAGCGTTCCTCAACTGGTTTAAAATTCACACATTTGACATTCATCTGTGTGAAGCTGCTTTGAGACATTGCCAATTGTAAAAAGCGCTATACAAATAAAAATTAATTGAACTGAATTGACCTGATCATAAAAATTTTATTTGTGCACAATGGTAGTTGGATGACAACAAATAAAGGTTGTCCCCCAGTTATGATGGTTCGACTTTTTTTTTCCGATCATATAATAAGGATAGCGATACGGGAAAAAAAATGTCCTATTAATCGGCAACTCCAGACACTGAGAGAGCATCCGGCTCCGCCCTCCACCCGCGAACCACCGCTCGTCCACTCGCCCGCTGCCACGTACATATATACTGTAAAGTTTAGACATTATGAAAGTATAAAATGCTCTGTTTTGCTAAATTATAAACTGTTCATTGTTAACTTATTAACAAGTTACAGTATACTACCCAATACTGATAACCAATCCTAAAGACTCATGGGTACGATATTTTCAAGTTACGATGAGGTAATCTGAATGCATCTCCATCGTAACTCTGGGACTACCTGCATTTGCATCTCAAGTGAATTGTTTCCTCCATTTGAAACGAAAGTATTCATCTCTATTTATCTTTGAGTGCCTCCTTTTTGAGCTCGAAATGTGTCTCAGACAGGACTTGCCACGAGTCGATTGGTGTCAAATTATAAAATTACCACTTACAGCCCCGTACCAAAATGGGTTCAAAAGGAAATGTCTGAACTCGTAGAACTGTTTCTCTTCTCGCACAGATCAAACACTGCACCATGGGTTCTCACCGAGCTAATTTGCAAACTCATTTTCTCTCGACGTTTCTCCCAACGAGATGCACAGCAGTACGAATGCGATTCAACACACACAGACGCACAGCTTTGTGAAACAGAATGTTTGCATTGCATCACAAATCATAAACTAAAATCAGCCTGGTTCATCATAAGGTCACATTTTAGATTCCAGGAACAGCAAAGTGTATGCATGGTTTAGCCGTTGCAGGAAATCAAATACAGCGACAAACTTGTCATCGTCAAGAAAAGTGTGAAATGCATGCCTGACATCAATATGCATCGGCTGTGTCTCAGTTTAGCAGAGCGGAGGCAATATGACAGGAATCGGATGCTATTGATCAAAGTAACGACAGTAGACGGGACGACTGTAACTGCACAGAAACTGAGTTAGTATTTCATTGACTAAATGGTACAAGCCAAAGCCAGAACTCTGTAATTGCAGCCACAAATCTGAGGCAACAATTCAAATATTTCAAAGAGACACAATGATCAGGTTTCCTGGGGTAACGATTCCCACTGCAGTTACCCCTCCGCCCCATCTGAGGGAACCATCGCCTGAATTCCGAGCATATCCAAAGCTTAAATATCGCTTCCTGTTTACTTTACTGTTCTTAATCGGTGCTCATGCTATCTTTTGTGTTAAGTTTTCTAGTGTGTACCAATCCCTTCATTACCCTTTTCACATCCTCCATTGTCCATAGTAGTGTTTATACAGTTTTAGATTTCACAGACAGTCTCTATCGTGTATCGGACTTTTATGCCTGTTGCCTACAAACTTGTGTTTTAGATCAAGTTGTGCATTCGGTTATTCTGTTTCAAATAAAACGGGGTATGGATTCCATTCAGCCTGCTTCTGACTTGACATTACACCTGGTGTTATTTTATCTATTTAAACATATGGCCTCACAGTATTGATGTAAAGATCATGGTTTTGTTTTCCAAAATCACTCAAAAGGTAGTGAAAATGTTGAAGATCATTACTCTACTAAGTTTTTAAATACGTTGAATTGGTAAAGACCAGAAAGAGGGTTAGAGCTCAAGGAATGCAGATCGGCCAAGGTATTGCAAGCATCATATACTGTATGCTGGACCTGAACCTACCAAGCTTTGTTAAAAGACCAAGCTTGGTTGAATGTGTTCTGCTGTTCTTGGCCAGCAAAATAAATTTTTGTCTTCAGAACAGACCTGAGATTTTCCAGATCAGAGCTCAGAACAAGTTTTTAACAACTAGCTCACTGGAACCCTTTTGACAAGATACTGTACTAGTGATGAAATCCCTGGTGGTCCAGAGAACATTTATATTTTTCCATAAAAATGCCATCCCATCAGAAGCATGTCCCTTAAACTGTGCCTTGAAGCAGAACCTAGCAAGTCCACAGCATTTGTCAAGAATCCCCTTAGGCATGATGGGCACTTGCAAATTATCTAGACAGGCTTTCATTATTGGTTACCTTACCTTCCATGCTTGAGTCTTCATTTGATAAGGCAGGATTTGTTTGCCTCTGGTATTGTAGCAAATATTCTATTGGCAACAAAACAGCTAGCAATGTATTCTGTTCCAGCACAAATATACTGCGTGACTGAAATAACTTTCTTTCGGCTTCTCCCATCAGGGGTCGCCACAACGGATCATCCGTATTCATGATCCGCATGTTCGATTTGGCACATGTTTTTACGCTGTGTTACGCCCTTCCTAACGCAACCCTCCCCATTTATCCGGGCTTGGGACCGGCACTAACAGTGCACTGGCTTGCACCCTGATAGCTGGATTTGGTTCCCTGACTGGGAATCAAACCTGGGTAATGGCAGTGAGAGTGCCGAATCCTAACCACTAGACCACCAGGGACCTATACTGCTGAACTGAAATCAATGCTAGAAATTGTGTTAGTTCAAAGAAACTAATTTCTATGAACATGTCATGACACCTCACACAAGCAAGCTTCACCATTAAGCCAGAAGGTAAAGCGGAAACCAGAAAGGTAGCAGAATATAAGGCTTCTGGTTGATGACACTACTGTGGAATTGCCAAGCCTGCTTTGTGTTAGAGTGCATATTTATCCATGTTTTTGGTGTTTCAAAGTCAAATTCACGTACATATGTTTTGTGTTAAATTATTAACAAATTACAGTATACTACCCCCTACAGGCACTCCCTGTATACTGTATGCATAAGTGGCCAGGTTGTTAAGGCATTGGACTTTGGATATGGGGGTTGTGGGTTCAAGTCCCGGCCATACCAGACCTCCATTCTTGTGCCCTTCAGCAAGGCCTTCAATCCCCAATGCGCCTCATGGCATGTGAGGACAAAAAAAAAAAAAAAGAAGAAGCAGACACTGCCCTATGTTTTGTCACAACTGCCTCCTGGTTCCACACTAGGAATATCTTGGTAATGGACCACAATTTCTAAGAAATGCCTGAAAGAAGTGCTGCTAAAGATCCCACCTTAAACAGGCCATTATGTAAATCAGACCCAGTTCCAAGTTCTGCCTTGTCAGACTCTTTTAAACCAGGTGCAGGATTTTGCCAGCTAAGAACCATCTATTTTTCAAGTGGAGTGAATATAGACCCAGAGAACCATGTCAGTAAAAGAAAAGCATTATAGGCACCTTGGGATTTAAACTGCACTTCATATGAAATTCTGCTAAATCGCTTCTACACATTTCGTGTTTAGATCAGACATTTGTCCTTGCATCACCTCTGTGTGTTTGGGTGGCATTCAAGATCCGTTTTCCATCTCGGATGTCAGAGACGCGGGACGGGAGTGAGCTATTTGTCACCGATGAGTGATATCAAAACCTCCCAAAGGACACAGATATGGAGGTATGCGGTTCAAGACCTCAGCGTTAAAGGTGTGTGTGTGTGTGTGTGTGTGTGTGTGTGTGTGTGTGTGTGTGGTTTAAAGAAAGACAGAGACAGATGCGTTTAGAAAGTGTCAGCTAATTTGTCATTCAGCCTCCACGGATCGGGTGGAGCAGAGTGGCATCGACAAGTTGTAAAAAGTCCAGAGTGAAAGCCACTACCTTTAAAGCCCTTAGCAAGCAATGCTAAAGCAGATGGATGCCTTTGAAAGCCAGCTAACACACACATACTTGAGGAAACTAAGAGGGGGTCCTGAGGGACCTGGGAGCCTGCTGAGTGAAGACAAACCTGCCAGATGGATCACGCCAAGATCCCCGAGGAGAATATACACACACACACACACACACACACACACACACACACACACACTCCAAACCCAATCCGGCTAACAGTGTTTTGGGTATCACAATAAGGATAATTACTGTGGTGCCTAAAAATGGACAAAGCCATACGGAAAGGGTGGATAGGGTGAGTTCTGGGACGAGGAGGGGTCCTGGGGACGCAAAGTGATAAAGTGAGATGAAAGAGGGGGGAAAAAGAGAGCATGAAGAGGCTGAAGGGGACTGAAAGGGAGGAGGGAAGAGAGAAATAAATTAGCAGCTACTGCACCATCCTGTGACAGGTGCTGCTAATGAGAACGTGGAGGAATGTTCTTGTATGGCAAAAAAATAAAAAAAGTGAAGGAAAGAGAGAGACACAAATAGGCAGTGATCATCTGGCCAGTCCGGGGGAATGAGAGAAAGAGGAACCAGGGAGTCAGTATTTTAAATTGAGCAGGTAGGGGGTAAATAGAGGGCAGGAGAATGAAGTGGAGTGGCCAAAATGAGAGGATGGAGGATGATACACATAGAAAAAAAATAAACACTTATTTTGGAAAAAAAGGAAGAAGCAAAGAAGCAGAAATTGGTAGCAGTTATAACAGCGCTAAAACAGAGAGCAGTCTGACCATTATCAAAATTGTACAAAATAATAGCGGGAAAAAAAAGAAATGGAAAAATAACTTGGGGTCAGAGTAAATGCTGGTAAACCCACATTGGCTAGCATTTAAACCTAAAGATTTGAGTTCAAACTTGCTCGATTTGCTTGGAAATGTGGGAGACAAATCAAAGTCAAACTAATACCTAACATCTAAACCAGGAGTCCAAGAACATTTGGAACGGCTCTTTGAACAATGCCAGAGACATATTTGCGAAAATGAAATTATAGATATGTTTTACTTATATCATATCTGTATTTGATAATAAAGGTTGGCTTTTAAAATAAAATGTCTCTCAGTTATAAACAGAGGTCGACACACGGATAGTTGATAATCCATACCGATAGTTTTTCCGGCTCCTGATCCACTGTCATTACGAAAGCGGCCTCTAGATGGCAATCTGTCAAGCCACGCGCTGTTTGTTTTTACACATAAGAATGCGTACTGCATGAAGTTCGCTATGTTATATTTATTATTCATAATTTATGGATTATATAACTATATTTATATATTCATATTTTTTTCCTTTAGCACATTCTTATGATTTAGCTCAGATTTTTTTTTTGTTATAAAGTATGTTTTTGTTTTTTGTTTGTTTTAAGTTTCTAGGACTGTGGTATAACCTGCTATGTTGTATAGTTTTAAGACAGTGGCATTAAATAAAAGACAGGAGGTGCAGCTGGAGGTAGCAGAGTTGAAGATGCTGAGATTTTCATTGGGAGTGATGAGGATGGACAGGATTACAAACATTTTTTGGTCATTATGATACTAATAAATTACTGTTAATAATTAACTCTTTTAATAGGCAGTATATCTCAAAAAAAAAAAATACATAAGTATGTGGGATAATAAATACATTTGAAATTCTAATAAAATGTTGTGAATAATACTGCTAGTCACTTTGGCCCATGTGAACGACCCGGTCCCCCATTAAAGAAAGGAAAAATATATTATATAAACATATACTTTTATTCAAGTAGTACTTAAGGGAAGCCACTTGTAATGAGACATTCCTCAAGCGAGTGGCGCTCAACAATGCTGGCAAACCGCATCCAATTATAGTCTTTTCGTTAAATTCCTTGATATTAGTTGTTTAACCCCTAACATAGTGGTGTGCGATATTCACAAACATTATATTAAAATTATTATATAAAATTATATAAAAATGTACTTAAAATAATATCTAATATAATATTTATAATATTTATAGTGATTCTATCGATAGCGATAATTAGATGGTATTTTGCTGAGTGTGTTATTGTGCTAAGGACTACCCTGGACAGCTGATATGAATTCTTCATATTCTGTGTGGGAGTCAGTTCACAGCAGTAACAGAGATTTATCTTTTCCAATAAGTAAAAATAGATTTTGACCTTTTATGGGCTTTTTTTTTAATTTTTTTTTTACCTTTGATAAAGCCATTTCTTCAAATTTTTTCATTATCTTTTTAAGTCAAAACAGTCAATTAGAATAATGAAATTTTGGCTGTTACCAGGCAAATCAAATCAGTATTTTATAATATTAAAATATAAAATATATTATACAATTATATATATTATAATTTTATAATATTTTTTAATAGCTGATTAAAAATAACAGCCCTTTTTGTGATATTGATTAATGAAATTATATAAATGTACACATTTTCTCCATATCCCCATATTTTATTCATAGTTTGTGATCATTCCAAATGCATTATAATAAACTGAATTATTCAGGAAAAGAATGCACTCGTTTTGTTTGGGTTTGTGATATACTCGATATGTCAAATCGCACATCATTAAAATTACAATTACGATATTATGGTAGACGATATATATGCCCCTTAACCCTAATCTATCTAAATGTCCAAATGAAATTTCCTAAATGCTATAACCGTCATATCTTGTTGAGCTACGTTTCGATGCCCCTTGCAGACACTAGCATGACTTTTCAAATCAAGGCTAAATAAACTTTATTAGTGTGACGATAACTTTGAGCTTACAAGCTTTTATAGCATTAAATACTGTATCACCTCATCATTTACTGTGCCTCAAAGTAGTACAGCCAAAATACCCAAACCCTCAACTTTGTGGGGCAAAGCTGTTGCTGCCCCTGACTCCTGTCTTTAAATGGTTTCCTCCAGACTTAAAGCAGAGTCACAGACATCATTATCGAGTACAGGAGCAAAAATCCTGTTTATGTAGGACGTTTTAGCCTGAACATTCCAATCTGAACATGCTGTAAATCATGGGTCTACTGTCAAGACTGGATTAACACATCGAGAAAACAAAATACCATTAATAAACATTGCGAATTGTACAGGAACCACTTATACCGACCAACTATTTTAGCCAGAAGGCTAACGAAGAGACAGTCCGTGGTTCCCCAGAGGCAAAGTGGACTTCTTCTGAAGTCCAGTCAGAAAGTGCTCAAGGCCAAGTTTCTCCTTCTGGGATTTTCAGGAGGCTTCAAACTGTCTTCAAACCGGAGCAGCTCCATGAGCAATGATGCATGGTAAACAGGTGTCTTAGAATAATACCACTTATCACAACAATGCTAGCTCATCCTAATTACCGTCAGCCTAGTAATCAAGCAAAACCATCATCAAAAGCAAGAATTCAGATCATAAAAAGCCACCTATTAAGGCACGTCAGGGCTGCAAGTTCTTTTCCCGTCTCTGGATGAACAGCATGATTATTCATATAGCGCTAGCTGGCTAACACACGCATGCAGGTGTGCACAAAAAAGCTAGCCAACTTGGCACGGCATGATTCATCTCCACCAGGATTAGCGCTCCGCTGCCAGCTGGCTTCGCCTGCTTTAGTAAATTAAAAACCTGTGTTGAGAAGCTTTAAAAGCGGCTAGAAGAGCATCGCTCGGTGGCATTACCATCGTTTTCCAACACAAAACTCCCAAAAGCTCTTGATAATCTGTTTAGCTAATCCCAGCACAGCTTAACAGCGGCAAAAGGTGTGATGCGAGAAGTTTCCAGAATCTGAAAAAGCCAGTTTCGGGTTTTGGATGAACTCCTGTCTGTCACGTTTCAGGAAAAAAAAAAAAAGAGGCATCAAGAAAAAAGTTTATCCTCGTCAGAGGCTAATGCTCCGGAGCGCACCTGTCGAGGAGAAAAGTGCAACAAGAAACAAGTTGAACAAGTGCACTTTCTCACGTCGGAGAAGAGATACTTTCTGGGATTGGCATGAGGAAATGCCTAATGCTGCAATTCGTTGGAAATCTTTGAAGCCGGTGGGTTTAGTGGACACTTTGTGTGGAAAAGTGATAAGCCCGAGCTCAAACGCGGGGATGGGAACAGGTGTCAGTGTGATCAAGGGACCTAGATTTTATGGAGGAATAACATCGACGAGATGACAACTCTGTGCATTTATGATGCAGGGAAATTGTGAGAGGTGACAGAGTGAGTGACAGAAAAAAGGAAGAGAGACGGGAAGAGAGAGAGATTCAAAACAAAGGCAGGCAGAGAGAGAGAGATAGAAATACATTGGACTCTAGCTTTTAGCGCACCTGCACGTGCAAATCCTGAGGTTAAAAAATTAGAAAATGAGAAGATATACATCTCAGATATACACTTTTAGATATACACTTTATGGACAAAACATTTGTGGACACCTGACCATAAAATTTATGTGTGAATCTTTTTACATTCATCCCAGAGGTGTTCAGTAGAGTTTATTTATTTCCATTAAATTTTTAGCTGATTTTTTTTTTTTTATTAGATTTTTCTTTTCACAATTTACCATTCTTCATTTTTCGGCTACTGCCATTAGGGGTCGCCAAAGTTGATAATTCGTCTCCATACCCCTGCTAAATCTCCCTCTTTAAAATCAACTACCTGCATGTATTTCCTCACCACATTCATAAACCTCCTCCTTGTCTTCCTCTTTTCCTCCTTACTAGTGGCTCAGCGTTCTACTTCTCATGTATACCCCATGTCCCTCCTCTGCACATGTCCAAAACATCTCAATCTCCTCCCTCTAATGAACTAATTTCTTATCCTGTCCATCCTCCGATGAAAATCGCAGCATCTTCAACTCCTGCTCCACCTGCACCTCCAGAACCTCCAGCTCCACCTCCTGTCTTTCTGTCAACTTCTTTTCATTTTAATTTTTTTATGTGCAGTTATTTCACACTGTCTATTTATTCTTTTTTTTTATTTGTCATTGATGCATCATGCTCCCTTTGACTTGAGCGTAATTTAGCGCAGTTTGAGGTCATGGCATGGTGAAGAGCATTTATATTGAAAATTAAAATCCAAAAAAAAAAAAAAAACATAATTTATTTCAATTTGTTAAGTGAAATATTTGTTTACTCATTTGTCAGTAGTGTAGCCCTAAAAATGGAGCACAAACAGAGAAAAACACTAACAGCAAGGGCATCTCCTAATGAATTCGCTAATGAACATCACATTTATCTAAAAACGTGAGCCCGCAGCGGCGAGCCGAATCCAGCTTAACGCCGAAGCCGCTAAATCCTTCATCTACCTTGCAATTAGCATTTAAGAGTAAATGAATCAGAGCAGACTCAGCTGGACACATCGGATCGCCGTTCTCTCGCTGACTGCTCGGGTTAACACGCGGCACAAAGACGCAGCGAGGAACCGCCGCCGGCTAAACCGGCTAATGCGACCGCACAAAAGAACAAAAAAAACCCCAGCATGAGCCACTTTGTGCATGTCAATGAAAAAAAAAAGGATTCGTGGAAACTTAAGGTAAACTTTCAAAAGCACAATCACGACGTACTAAAGCACTTTTATATATATTTTTATAATATTATAGGTGTTCGACATGCCATCATGGAGGATAGTAAATAGCGGATTGTACTGAAATTCACCTTCTGCTAATATACGCTGTGGAGAAGATCCTGGAAATTTGTAGCGTTTTTTGAGTCCAGTTTTCCCGGGTTTAGGATCCAGGGAGACTCGAGCAAACCTACAAAAAATGTCATCATCTGTGGACACCTGGTCATACATGCAATATCTACAGAGTTAATCGCTTGTTCTGCTTCAAAAACAACATATATTGATACAGTGCTGTGAAAAAATATTTGCCCCTTCCTGATTTGTCACAGTTTAATAATTGAGATGAACACATTTTAATAGTACACAAAGAAAACCCGAGTAAATACACAATGCTGGTATAAATGATTTCATTTATTAAGGAAAAAAAAACTGGACAAATCTGCCTCTGTGAAAAAGTAATTGTACCCTAAAACAAATAACTGGTTGTGCCACCCTTAGTGGCAACAACTGCAATCAAGTGTATGCGATAACTTATAACTAGTCTTGGAGGAATGTCGACCCACTCTTCTTTTGCACAATTGTTTTAATCCAGGCAGGTTCACAGATTTGAACACCCTGTTTAAGTTCATGCAACAGCATCTCATTCAGATTTAAGTCTCCAAAACTAAATGGTTTTTTTTAGCCATTCAGAAGAGGACTTGCTGTTTATTTCACCTAAATAAATGAAATCATCCTTTAAAAACGGCATTTTTGTATTTACTCAGGTTTTCTTTGTGTAAATAAAAAAAAGAAAAAAAATTGCTTGATGATCTGAACCATTTAAATGTCAGCAAGGGGCAAATACTTTTTCACGGCACTGTATACATGTTATCTTTTAAACAGTCTGCAAGGTTGCATTTCCTTGTAATGTGTTGAGCAAAGAAGCTTTTATTTTTGACATATCACATGCTATAAAACCTATAGAAATCACATCAAATTCAAGCAAAAGCTTGGATCTACTGTGGGTGTGGTCTGGGATCTACTCCAGTTTGGTAGAAGTTTGAGTCTTTTTTTTTTTTAGTCTTAAGACAAATCAAACCATATCCATTAATCAAAATCAAACAGTAAGTTGCCCACTTTGGATTTTGTCTGATTCTTCTTCTTTCGGCTGCTGCCATTAGGGGGCGTCACAGCAGATCACCCGTCTCCATACCCCCCTGTCCTCTACATCTGCCTCTTTCAAACCAACTACCTGCATGTCTTCCCTCACCACATCCATAAACCTTCCTCCTTCCTGGTCTCTCCATCCTCATCATTCTCCTACTGATATACCCCATGTCCCTCCTCTGCACATGTCCAAACCATCTCAATCTCACCTCCCTCACCTTGTCTCCAAAACATCCTACATGTGCTGTCCCTCTAATAAACTCGTTTCTAATCCTGTCCATCCTCATCACTCCCAACGAAAACCTCAACAACTTCAGCTCTGCTACCTTCAGCTCCACCTCCTGTCTTTTACTCAATGCCACTGTCTCTAATCCATACAACATCTCAGGTCTCACCACAGTCCTATAAACTTTCCCTCTCACTCTCACAGATACTCTTCTATCACAATATTATTAGATGCTAAACTGCATTGCATCTTGTCTTGGCAAAGTGATCAACTGACACAAACAGGAAGTGTGGAATAACTCTAGTACATATGTTAAGTGATGCAGCATTATAACAGCCACATGCCAGCACTGGTTTATGAAATGTACAATGCTGCAACCTTACTGCTTGGACCCATGAATCGCTGCTTGTGGATTTGGAAACTCACTGGTTACGGCGTTTGACTTTGGATCCAAAGGTCGTGGGTTTAAATTCCAGCCTCACCAAGCTGTCACTCCTTCTCCCCTAAGCAAAGCCTTAACCCCATAGCTGCTCAGTTGTATGAATTAGATAAACAGGTTGCTCTGGATAAAAATGTCGTAAATGTATGTTTCCCCCTCACATACACATCACATGCCAGTGCCATTATTTTTAATCCGAAAAGGTAGGTGCTGATGTGACTATATGATATTGATGTTTTAGAGGTGCACCTTCACTGGCAAGATTTATTTACATTTTCCTGGATATACCTTATGCAGTGGAGAACAGTTGTTACATGATGAAAATCCCACTTCACCTCCCTGCACACACCAGATGGAGCAATCCTCTTGAGGCTTTGGTGTGTACTCGGATGCTAATAGCGGCATATTTTTAAACCGAGGTCACGTGGTGCATTAATGTGATAAAAAGATGAACATTTTGGTCCACACGCTTCAACAAATGTCTATCGGATTATCAAACAGTATGCAGAATTCTGATTGGTCGATAATGGAATAATGGGCGGGATTAACTCGAAGCTGATGTGCAGATGTTATGAGTTTTGTAATTTACCCATCTCTATTTGAATGAAAGGGTTAATGTTATGGGACAAGGTTAGGGATAAGGGCGGGATTATTGTATTTACTGCATGATCAAATCAAGTTCAATCTGCAGTGGTGCTGGTTTTTTTTTTTTTTTTACTCAGTTCCATTTATTTTTATTTGTAGATTGTTTTTAACAATGGATATTGTCTTAAAGCAGCTTTTCAAAAATAAACACGTGACAAAGTTCAAAAAAAGTGTTTAGGTTTAATGCTTATAAGTTTTCATAATTGTAAGTTTGTCTCAAATGAGTGAGGCCAGTGGTGACTGTAGCAAGCAAAAACTCCCTGAGAAGTCATTAGGAAAAAACCTTGAGAGGAACCAGACTCCAAAGCCTTTCAGCCCAGACTTAAACACTGAGACCGTGTATGAGTTCCAAACACTAATTGAAAGGTCCATAACTGAGTCTTCCTACTGTAGTCTTCATTATTATAGGTACCAACAAATATCCTGCACCTTTTGGTTGAAGTAGGCATGGGGGATCATAATGTAACAAAGATCACTTAGATAGTGCTTTATATGTCATTAGTAGTATTTTGTAATAGAATAGCACCAGTTTAATTGCTCCCCATGTACACAGGATGATCTTAATTGGCACATTGATTTGTAAAGGTCGGCGCTCCCTGTGACTTTGCATGCAGCCTTGTGCTGCCATCTGTTGGCGAGTTACAAAACTAGTCTTGAAACCACCTTGTATAGTAGACTTTTAATACAAACTTGTACAGAAGCCATATGTGTATATAATAGAATGCGACCAGGAGATGCCTAAAATAGGAAGTAAAAAAAATAGAAAACAGATTGAAATCGGCCCACCCTTAAGCAGTCACAGTAGGATGGTACTAATTGTTCCGAGTAAAGGACATCTCAGTCCAGAATAAGGTGCTAAGTAAAAGGCAGTGAGTGGCGTAAACCAGAATCAATTATGGAGCATCTCTGTTGCCTACTGCGTTTCGTCCCCGAGGCGTCACACCCACGTGCTCCAGTCCTTGCACTCGTCTACTGAAGGAAAAAATAATTGCACCTGTTTTTCATCTCCTGCGAGTGCACACATAAGCCATTGTTCTTGACTCAAGATGATCCTCTACCTAGCCAAGTAGTCCATCCACACACAAAAAAAAGCTTGTAACAATAGAAATATTTTTCACGGATAGAGAACAGCGTCGTTAACATCAGCAGATTCATTAGATTCTTTCAAGGTCGGCGTTTTTTTTTTCACAGAGGTTCGTACAATCGTTGCACAAAGAAAACAATAGAATAAGGAAGCTGGTGCTGGTGAAGCGATGGAAATGCCTGCTGGGAGCTGAAGCTTCATGATTTCACTGAACCAGACAGATGTTGGCATACGATAAAACCAGCGTGCAACAGCAATTAATTAAAGCCCTGATGAAAACAGGAGCACGAGACAAAGCAGAACAAATTGGACTGAAAGGAAAAGTGTCACGCCAGGACTCGTTCAAACAAAAGTCAGATCGGAGGCAAAGGGGAGTATTTTTTTTTTTTTTTTTTTTGCAATGCTTCACTTCTTTTTAAAACAAGATAACAGTGTATTTTTTTTTATTATTCAGGGTGCAGCTTTAAGATTTGTTTATCTACAGAACAATCTTCAGTCTGATCATATATCTGTCTGATTGGTATGAGCTTTAATAAGAATAATAATAATAATAATAATAATAATAATTATTATTATTATAATTTTCATAATTGTAAGTTTGTCTCAAATGAGTGAGGCCAGTGGTGACTGTAGCAAGCAAAAACTCCCTGAGAAGTCATTAGGAAAAAACCTTGAGAGGAACCAGACTCCAAAGCCTTTCAGCCCAGACTTAAACACTGAGACCGTGTATGAGTTCCAAACACTAATTGAAAGGTCCATAACTGAGTCTTCCTACTGTAGTCTTCATTATTATAGGTACCAACAAATATCCTGCACCTTTTGGTTGAAGTAGGCATGGGGGATCATAATGTAACAAAGATCACTTAGATAGTGCTTTATATGTCATTAGTAGTATTTTGTAATAGAATAGCACCAGTTTAATTGCTCCCCATGTACACAGGATGATCTTAATTGGCACATTGATTTGTAAAGGTCGGCGCTCCCTGTGACTTTGCATGCAGCCTTGTGCTGCCATCTGTTGGCGAGTTACAAAACTAGTCTTGAAACCACCTTGTATAGTAGACTTTTAATACAAACTTGTACAGAAGCCATATGTGTATATAATAGAATGCGACCAGGAGATGCCTAAAATAGGAAGTAAAAAAAATAGAAAACAGATTGAAATCGGCCCACCCTTAAGCAGTCACAGTAGGATGGTACTAATTGTTCCGAGTAAAGGACATCTCAGTCCAGAATAAGGTGCTAAGTAAAAGGCAGTGAGTGGCGTAAACCAGAATCAATTATGGAGCATCTCTGTTGCCTACTGCGTTTCGTCCCCGAGGCGTCACACCCACGTGCTCCAGTCCTTGCACTCGTCTACTGAAGGAAAAAATAATTGCACCTGTTTTTCATCTCCTGCGAGTGCACACATAAGCCATTGTTCTTGACTCAAGATGATCCTCTACCTAGCCAAGTAGTCCATCCACACACACAAAAAAAAAGCTTGTAACAATAGAAATATTTTTCGCCGGATAGAGAACAGCGTCGTTAACATCAGCAGATTCATTAGATTCTTTCAAGGTCGGCGTTTTTTTTTTTTTTTTCACAGAGGTTCGTACAATCGTTGCACAAAGAAAAACAATAGAATAAGGAAGCTGGTGCTGGTGAAGCGATGGAAATGCCTGCTGGGAGCTGAAGCTTCATGATTTCACTGAACCAGACAGATGTTGGCATACGATAAAACCAGCGTGCAACAGCAATTAATTAAAGCCCTGATGAAAACAGGAGCACGAGACAAAGCAGAACAAATTGGACTGAAAGGAAAAGTGTCACGCCAGGACTCGTTCAAACAAAAGTCAGATCGGAGGCAAAGGGGGGAGTATTTTTTTTTTTTTTTTTTTTTGCAATGCTTCACTTCTTTTTAAAACAAGATAACAGTGTATTTTTTTTTTATTATTCAGGGTGCAGCTTTAAGATTTGTTTATCTACAGAACAATCTTCAGTCTGATCATATATCTGTCTGATTGGTATGAGCTTTAATAAGAATAATAATAATAATAATAATAATAATTATTATTATTATAATTATAATAATAATAACAATAATGATGAGTAAGAGCCCGAGAAACAGTGGAAGCTCAGTAGATAAAAATGTTCTAATTGGAAGGATGTGAGGTCAATTCCCAGCACCACCAAACTGCCACTGCTGGACCCGTAACCCTAAATTCTCACTTGTACAAATAAAATAAATGTCACTCTGGATAGAGCATCTGCCAAATGCTATGGGTCAAATATGTATTTCAATTTAATTCAGTTTTATTGGTTGAGCGCTTTCAATAGTGGACATTATCTCAGCTTTACAGAGATAAAGTGGTTCTATAATTGTATAATAGAATGTACAGGTGGTCTCTCGAAAATATTTGTACTTTCTTTACAATATATTTAAGTTTTGCATGGCAGGAAAATGTAGCAACATATGCTCCACCCCCACTCAAGAACCGGCGCTCGTCCACACACCTGCTGCCACTTACCTTTATACTGTATAGTTTATATATGTGTAGTTTTATTAATTCTTTATAATTCTGTATAGTTTTGCTAAATTATGTACTGTCATTTGTTAAATTATAAAAAAAATTACAGTATCCCTCCCCATACTGATCACCATTCTTTGAGACTGGGTACGCTAAACCATGTCTCGACTTACAAGTTACTAAGGAGTCATCGGGACTCCTCTCTATCGCAGGTCGGGGAATTCCTGTATAAGTTCAGGGCAAATAAGTTTGTTCCTCATAATTTTACCGCTAATGAGTGACCCAGTGGCGACTGTAGCAGTAAAAACTCCCTAAAACGGCATGAGTAAGAAACCTTGAGAGGAAACAGGCTCAAAAGGGAACCCATCCTTATTGGGGTGTCAAAGAATTCTATAAACTTCTACTCTAAAGTGCAGGTCTGGTGCAGTTTGCAAGACTCGACAAAAAGCTAATTATGAAAAGACCGGGTCAATGGTGCACAGACGGGAGGAAATCTATTCGAAGGCAAACAGTCACTTGCTGTTCTGGAAAAAATATAATCGAGTTCATAATGAAACAAAACATGGCTTTCTCAAAGTTTGGCAGCGAGAACATTTACTTCCATGCAACATTTACCTTCAGCCCATGACCCTCAATCAAGTTTCATTTTTGGCCCCTCAAGGGATAAAATTCATTTGAATATTTACAATTGAATGTATGTTCATTTACATTTATAGCATTTGGTAGATGCTCTTATCCAGAGCAACTTCCTGTACAGCTGAGAAGTTAAGGGTTAAGAGCCTCGCTCAAGGGCCCAGTAGTGGCTGCTTGGTGGTGCTTTTTGTGACCTTCTGATCCAGAGTCCAATTCCTAACCCACTGAGCTACCACCTTTCTAATATAATACATTTTTCTGATTGTAGAAAACATTTGAGGTCATTCAAATCGCACTCATGTGTGGTTCTATAAAGAACCTGTGAGAACCTTCTGCTGTACTTTAAAAAACTTTTCCTTTTTATGGAACTAAAAAGGATTCTTTGGGAAACCAAAAAATGGAGAGGTGGTATTTCAGTGGTTAAGATGTTAAACTTCTGATCAGAAGGTTGTGAATTCAAATCCCTGAACCACCAAAACACCACTGCTGGGCCCCTGAGCAAGGCCCTAAACACTTGATTGCTCAGTTGTACAATATAAATGAGTCGATCTGGATAATCTTTTAAATGCAATAAATGCAAATGGTTCTTCTATGGCACCGCTTCAAAAACCAGCTTCGATTTTGTCACATCACGTGAAGATTATTTACTATATCACAGCATATCATACGAGGATTTGCATACCAGGATGTACAGAAGGTCATTACAATAGCTTGGTGTTACCAGGTAACTGGACGCTTCATGAATTCCACCCGGAGTCTTAATATGTCCATGTACGACCAGGAAATATGAGTGGCGTGTGAGGAGTTTGTAAAAATGCCGTTGCCGTTTTCCCACTTTGCATGTGTGAGAACATTTTGACCATATGCTCCATCCGAAGCGAGCTCTCTCGCTGTTCTTCCGTCGCTGCGACTCGCCGGGAGACCGCTCTCGGGGCGGGAAGCTGACAAAACGCTGTCATTAGCATCCTCCCACGCATACACACACACACACACACCATTCATTCGTCTCGCACGCGCCGCCGAGGTCTCGAGCGTCTCACTGAGAGTGTGAAGGAGTGCGATGAGGTTGGATCCGAACAGGCAACATTTCTTTCTTTTATTTCTGTGTGTTACAATCCCCCTATTGTACGAACATCACCAAATATGTCAGGTCGAATTGAATCAAACGACTGAATCTGTTGATGCTAATGACTGAATTAGCCTAGCAAATATTCCCGCGCCATGCTGCAGAGAATATAGCTTGTTATTGTGTGTATTATTATTATTTTTTTTATATATTTATTTATGCATGTTTTGAGGATACTAATGTTGTCAAGTGAAATCCAGCAGTGTTCCTTGTGTACCGTGTGGACACAACTGCTAACAAGGAGCAATTATCGTGATTCAGGATGCCTAGCGTGTAGGTGTGACGTCTCAGGGAGAACGTGGATCAGTTGTAACATGGATCAGTTGTATTTTTTTTCCTTGGGGAGGAAAAGGGGGTGGGTTCTTGTTAACACCAATTACTGCTTCTTATTTAGCACCTTTTCAGGCTAAAGACCTGCGATACCCTGAACAATTAGTGACATCCGTTAAACTGTTACACACACACACACACACACACACAGTAAAAAAGATCTACAGTATTTAGCAGATTCTAGATGCTACCACTTTGCTTTGGTTTGGAATTCTGGATTATGAATGGCCAGAAGGTGCTTTGAGAACCATCTCCACTGCCAACACTTTTAAACATTTCCAGACATTTTGACACAGAGGTTTATACTTTTGAGCAATGAAACACTCTCAGACAAACCCTTTTACTAAAAGTGTAAAAATGTGTGGAAACATCTATTCTGGTTTTCGAGATACATGTATCTTTCTCTTGTTTCTATACAACAAACAAAGGCCAAAACACACAAGAACTGGACATTAAATAACTGGAAGAAAGTTCTGTGGAGTCTCCTTGGCTCTAACAGGAGAACTTGTGTAAGATAGAGAACAGAAGAGAATATTTGATCGGACTTCCTCACCCCCACCGACAAACATGGAGGTGGAAGCTTATTGGTTTGGGGTTGTTTTGGAGCAGGGAAGTTTGTAGACTAGTTCCAAAAAGTGAAAGGAACCAACATGGCAACCATTCCATACATCACCATTACACCTTGCCGTTCCGTCTGGACTGCGGCTCATTGGAAGCCGACTTCACCATACAACAAGAAAATAATGCAGATGAAGCATGAAATGACCTCCCAGTCACCGCACCTAAATCCTATTGAACTGCTCTGGGATGAGATGGATCACAAGAAAGAAGGAAATCTCCAACTAGTGAGGGACGTCTTTGGCAAGTTTTAAGAGGCTGGCAAAGTATTTCAGCTGAATGTTTGAAAAAACGAAGTGATGTCCGGATGCTGAGAGTGTGTACCTCCACAAGCACACTCGATGGAATGCGATGATCAAAAGACAATCACATACCACAGTTATGGTGTCCGCAAACTTTTGCTAGTACAGTGCGGTTAGTCAGATGGTTCGATCGTTCTGATGAGGTTGGAGCACAAACGCTTACATGGAAATATACTCCAAAAGCACATGGAATCAGTTTGTACTGTTATTATAGTGAGCTATTATTCATACTTTCCAAACTCTGCTCTTTCGTTCTTTCTTTCTTTTTCTTTTTTTTTTTATACACGAGCTTGTGTGAATCCTGGTCCATTTCCGACGATGAGACCGTGTTGTCTTGGCGCACGCTGTGAGACGGGCAGAGGACATGTGGCTGGGACGACAAACCTCTCAGCCAGCCGACTGGCACTGCGGGCATCTGGGCCGGCGGCCCGATCTCAGCGTGCAGGGACTGAAATTTGTTTTATAAAGGGCAGTGTGTAGCTGCTGCATTGCAGTGTACATGAGCCAAACTGGACACACACACACACACACACACACACACACACACACAGGCACACTTTTATCTTAATGTATTCTCATTTGTTAACCAACTTCATCAGTGTGTGTTTCCATCTGCTGTTCTGTTCAAATCTCTAAAGAGAAAAAACACGATGACGTCATTAGGACACCAAACACACACACACACACACACACACACACACACACACACTGCCTTATTATTTATTCCCAGCGTAATGTAACAGGAAGCAGCCGCAAGCCTGCAGCGCTAGATCACGAACTTCTATATATTCCCCAGACCGAGGCAGACGACATCTCATCTAAAGAAAACGTTCGAATCTATAAAGTTATCTTTCGAGCACACGGAGGATTATAATAAGGTAGTGACATCTGGAGATAATAAACGATCAAGATAGAAGATAAAGGTAGACGAAATTGTCTTGTTTCGAAGTGAATACGAGGGAAAGGCTAAGCAGAGCTCTGTTTTTTAAATAAAAACTTATACTTTATGTGCTGCGGAAGAAAAACTCAAAACCTCTGTTCTTTATCTCAGTGAAGGAGGCGTGGCCTCTGTGTTTCTCAGTCTTATTAAAGGAGGCGTGGCCTCTTTAAATCTTAGTCTCAGATAAGGAGGCATGGCCTCTGTCTCTTAGTGAAGGAGGCGTGGCTTCTTTGTCCTCCAGTATTACTAAAGAAGAAATGTAAAGAATGTGTAGCTTCTTTGTCTTCAGTCTTAGTGAACGAGGCGTGGCGTCAGTCGTCAGTGTCTCCCAGTCTCAGTAAAGGATGTGTGGCCTATTTGTCTCTCAGTCTTATCGAAGAAGACATGTCATATATCTCTTAGTCTTAATAAAGGAGGTGTGGTCACTATGCCTCTCAGTTTTAGTGAAGAAGGCATCATCGCTGTGTCTTTCAATGCCAGTGAAGGAGGCGTGGCCTCAAAGACACTTGAAGAAAGAGATGCTAAGTAAGACAGGCTCTCCATCTTTGTCTGAAAGCTGCTTTAAAATGAATGATAAAGCATAGATGTGTAGGAGAGCTGAATTGCATGAGTGTGTGTGTGTGTGTGTGTGTGTGTGTGTGTGTGTGTGTGTGTGTGTAAGAAAACGACAGAGAAAAATAGAGTGTGAGGAAAGAATTGGATGCAATTAAAAGATGAGGTCAGGGAGCGGCGAGCAGTGATTAATACGCCTCTCTGGTAAAGAGCTTTCACAGAAGGAGAGAGGGATAATAGAGGCAGGGCAGCTCCTCTGGGACGCACTCCTCCGCCTGCCTCTCTTCTCACTTTATTCTCTGGATTTCTCTCAGTCTCTCTCTCTTGTCTTTATGCATCTCAACTACAGTCACTAATGAGCTCTGTATCACCTATTATTACAGCTAGGGGGCAGGGGTGAGCACTAAACAATGCTGAATGGCAGAGAACAGAAACATATTCATATAAAAATTTATTAATTAGATCTAAATTAAAATAGTATATAAAATTAAATCAACAGCAATAATAATGTTTTTTTTTTTAAATAAATAAAATGATTTAATGAAAATGAATACTATATTACACATGCTTCAGACATATAACCATAATCATAAAATGATTTTATTATTATTTACAAATTTATTTAAAATTATTTATTCAGGTTATATACAAAAAACTATATATTATATATAATTATATATACTATAATATATATAATATATATATATATATATATATATATATATATATATATATATAATATTTATTTTTTTATTTTTTTCCCCAGATCCTCTGCTGTAGAATCATTTTAATTATAATCAAAATATAAAAAAATTGAATGTGAACATAATGATTTGTGAATGATGCAGGCTTACAGGCGATACAGGATCCACTGTAAGCACTGTGTTTTGAAGGTTAAAGGGTCTTTGCATTTGCCCTACAGTGTCTCTCTCTGACAGTTCTGAGATTTGAACTCATAACCCTCCCCGTCTCTGGAGCGCACCCTTCCCGAACGAGCTGCCACTACCCACAGCGAGTTCACATACCAAGTTTTCGAGTGCCAGTGCCTGAAAGATGGACGGTCAGGTAAAATCGATACTCGGCGTCTAACAGGATGCAGGCGGCTCGTTTTGTGACCGGGTCAGGGACTGGAAAAGATTTTGTAAAAATCATGAATAATTGAGGAGAATTGAAAAGAACATGGAGACCATGGAGATAAGCTGGCTGATGGTGAGTATGGAGTATGAAATGCAGGATCAATCCGGCTAAATAACAGACAATAAATCATTTCAAATGCCATCGATATCACAAACATCATTGAATAAACTGATATGAATGCCATTATATATACAGTATATATATTATATCACACACGGGAATCTCATACCGACCGAGTTTCTTCTACTCAGTCAGTCATTGTGGAATAAAAACAGCGATTAAATCCACATCAATATATTTAAGCTTGTGCAGTTTGCTACAGATGTGGTTTGAAAGCTCTGACTGAAGTCCCCTTTTGGATCATCCAATCAAAAGACGGGTAAATGTCGATGTGATCGGACTCTGTGGTGTCGCCAACTGCATTTGACCCTGGCAATACGTGATGTGACAGCTGAAATCTTACTGGATACAAACTCCAACGTGAACAGACACTTTTTGCAGCAGCACACCCGAGAAAATCGCTATGAAATAAAATAAAGAGAATTTCATTTCATTTATCCCCATCAATACCATGTCCCCATCAATACCATGTCCCCATCAATACATGTCCCCTTCGATACCATGTGCCCATCAATACCATGTCCCCTTTGTTACCATGTCCCCATCGATACCATGTCCCCATCGATACATGTCCCCATCGATATCATGTCCCGATCAATACCATGTCCCCATCGATATCATGTCCCAATCAATACCATGTGCCCATCAATACCATGTCCCCATTGATACTATGTGCCCATCGATACCATGTCCCCATCGATACATGTCCCCTTCGATACCATGTCCCCATCGATACCATGTCCCCATCGATACCATGTCCCCATCGATATCATGTCCCTAATCGATACCATGTCCCCATTGATATCATGTCCACATGGATACCATGTCCCCATCGATACCATGTGCCCATCGATACCATGTCCCCATCGATATCATGTCCCCATCGATATCATGTGCCCATTAATACCATGTCCCCATCGATATCATGTCCCCATCGATACCATGTGCCCATCAATATCATGTCCTCATCGATACCATGTGCCCATCATAACCATGTCCCCATCAATATCATGTCCCCATCGATATCATGTCCACATCGATACCATGTCCCCTTCAATAGCCGATAGCCAACGAAATACAACAATATACTTGCAATGTGTGTGTGTGTGTGTGTGTGTGTGTGTGTGTGTGTGAGTGTGTGTTTATAAATCACACAAGTGTATTACATTTTAAAGCATTTTTAATGATTTATCAGTATAATGACTGGAGTCACCTGCTTTTCACCTTCTTTCTCTTTCTCTCTCCCTCACACACACACACACACACACACACACACACACACACACATACAGGGAGTGCAGAATTATTAGGCAAGTTGTATTTTTGAGGATTAATTTTATTTGAGGATTTAATTTGAACAACAACCATGTTCTCAATGAACACAAAAAACTCATTAATATCAAAGCTGAATATTTTTGGAAGTAGTTTTTAGTTTTAGCTATTTTAGGGGGATATCTGTGTGTGCAGGTGACTATTACTGTGCATAATTATTAGGCAACTTAACAAAAAACAAATTCATACCCATTTCAATTATTTATTTTTACCAGTGAAACCAATATAACATCTCAACATTCACAAATATACATTTCTGACATTCAAAACCAAACAAAACAAATCAGTGACCAATATAGCCACCTTTCTTTGCAAGGACACTCAAAAGCCTGCCATCCATGGATTCTGTCAGTGTTTTGATCTGTTCACCATCAACATTGCGTGCAGCAGCAACCACAACCTCCCAGACACTGTTCAGAGAGGTGTACTGTTTTCCTCCTTGTAAATCGCACATTTGATGATGGACCACAGGTTCTCAATGGGGTTCAGATCAGGTGAACAAGGAGGCCATATCATTAGATTTTCTTCTTTTATACCCTTTCTTGCCAGCCACGCTGTGGAGTACTTGGATGTGTGTGATGGAGCATTGTCCTGCATGAAAATCATGTTTTTCTTGAAGGATGCAGACTTCTTCCTGTACCACTGCTTGAAGAAGGTGTCTTCCAGAAACTGGCAGTAGGACTGGGAGTTCAGCTTGACTCCATCCTCAACCCGAAAAGGCCCCACAAGCTCATCTTTGATGATACCAGCCCAAACCAGTACTCCACCTCCACCTTGCTGGCGTCTGAGTCGGACTGGAGCTCTCTGCCCTTTACCAATCCAGCCACGGGCCCATCCATCTGGCCCATCAAGACTCACTCTCATTTCATCAGTCCATAAAACCTTAGAAAATCAGTCTTGAGATATTTCTTGGCCCAGTCTTGACGTTTCAGCTTGTGTGTCTTGTTCAGTGGTGGTCGACTTTCTGCCTTTCTTACCTTGGCCATGTCTCTGAGTATTGCACACCTTGTGCTTTTGGGCACTCAGTGATGTTGCAGCTCTGAAATATGGCCAAACTGGTGGCAAGTGGCATCTTGGCAGCTGCACGCTTGACTTTTCTCAGTTCACGGGCAGTTATTTTGCGCCTTGGTTTTTCCACACGCTTCTTGCGACCCTGTCGACTATTTTGAATGAAACGCTTGATTGTTCGATGATCACGCTTCAGAAGCTTGGCTATTTTAAGACTGCTGCATCCCTCTGCAATATATCTCACTATTTTTGACTTTTCTGAGCCTGTCAAGTCCTTCTTTTGACCCATTTTGCCAAAGGAAAGGAAGTTGCCTAATAATTATGCACACCTGATATAGGGTGTTGATGTCATTAGACCACACCCCTTCTCATTACAGAGATGCACATCACCTAATATGCTTAATTGGTAGTAGGCTTTCCAGCCTATACAGCTTGGAGTAAGACAACATGCATAACGAGGATGATGTGGTCAAAATACTCATTTGCCTAATAATTCTGCACTCCCTGTATATACACATGGTAGTTCTTGGATAAATATATTTAATCCATTTCATTTCAAGGAGCTAAAAATAGAGAACACAGGGTGTATATGTGTGTGTGTGTGTGTGTGTGTGAGAGAGAGAAAGAAAGAGAAAGAAGGTGAAAAGCAGGTGAAAAGCTGGTCACATGACCCCATTAAGGCAACAACTGACAGGCTCTAACAGCGCTAAGCAGCTAACTCAAGATGCCGGAGACGGCTAATGAGGACGATGCTCTCACCTTTGCCCTCGGAGGCATGCTGCTTCGGCGCACAAACAAACACGCGTGCGCACACACACTTATACAAACACACACACACACACACACACACACAGTGGAAGTGAATTGCTATGGAAACACACAGTTCACACCGCGCTGTTTACTTGCACTTGCTTGTTTTCGGATCTAAACTCAGTGGTACCTCTTTGCCACGGTTCATCAACGTTGTGGCAACACACACACACACACACACACACACACACACACACACACACACACACACACACACGTCTAAACAAACAATTTGTTAATTGCAAGCAGCTGTGGAACAGTTCAAGCTTAAAGCAGAAGGCAAACTGTTGATATGAACCGCAGCGCGACTGATACGACTACGAAATCAGAAAATGATCGGAGACGGGGGACGCGATCACGCCGAGACCCTCTGCTGTCCTGGATTTGATTATCGTCCAATAACAGAATGTCTCGGAGTGCTGAATTTCTCTTTTCCCACAGCGATTTGTCAAACACACACACGAAAGGGACGGTAAGATTCACTGATTCGCATCGGTGCATCGGCGTAAAAGTTAACGATGTGATTCATCAATTTAAAAAAGTGTGCATCTGATACAACTTGGCATTTTGCTTTTTAACATATTTGCAACAGTAAAAAGGGATTTATTTATATTTCATTATTAGTAGATGCGCTACACTTGTATTATTTAGAAAGGGACTAATATGTTGTGACCAATATTTGTATGTAGAGTAATTTCTCCTTGTGTAACTCTTTCTCGAGCGCGTTCTCTCGGAGGCAGAGGCAGAGCCGCATCTCCCTGGAGACAGAACAGGAAAAGAACGTCTGGTTTTATTTCATCTTTATTTCAGCTCGGTGGGATTTGAACTCACGATCTTCTGAAACCTGACACATTCATCTTTCAGGGTGTTCGCGTATTGAAAGCAAACATTCACATTTACATTTATCGCATTCATACAGCTGAGCAGTTACGGGGTTAAGGGCCTTGCTCAGGGGCCCAGGAGTGGCAGCTTGGTGCGACTGGCTTTTTAACTCATGATCTTTAGATCTAAAGTCCAGTGCTTACAATTATCTATATTAATCCTTATACATATGAGCATTAAGGGCCTTGCTCAGGGGCCCAGCAGTGGCAGCATGGTGGGATTTAATCTAATGATCTATTGATCTTAATTTCATCTGTCACTTTATTTGCATGTTGCAAGCACAAGACGATGAGAGTGGACATTTTTATTTAAGGATTAGGGGCCTTGCTCAGGGGCCCAGCATTGTCAGCTCGGTAGGATTTGAACTCACAACCTTCTTAAAAGCACACAAAGACGAGAGCAGACATTTACATTTATAGCATTTGGCAGATGCTCTTATTATCCAGACGGACTTAAGGACGAGTTAACCAAATCCACTGGTGCTCTAGTACAAAGTCACATGAAATGGTCAATACTTGCAGAGCCACAAGGTCACTAAGTGTGTGTGTGTGTGTGTGTGTGTGTGTGTGTGTGTATTGTTTTCCCAGTGACCAAAGAGGCAAAAATTTAATCCTGGAGAAAAAAAGGATAAAAAAGAAAAGCCAGGGTGGGTTTTAAAGCAATGGAACATTATTTCAGTAATCCAAGTGGAGTCATTAGAGTCGAGGTTGCTAAACCCGCACCGTTTAGCAACTCACACACCTCTTAAAGAGGCAGGACATTATGCTATGCAAATTAATATCTAAATAATAAATAAGTAAATAAACAAGTAAATGAAACAATGCATCAATCAACCAAACACATCCATTAATTAATTATTGCTAAATTGATTCTCATGAACTTCAAGGTGAACATTTTATTGATCTTATTGTGTGTGTGTGTGTGTGTGTGTGTGTGTGTGTGTGTGTGTGTAACACATTAGAGTCAAGTCCTCAGGGAAGGTCGAACTTGATGACTAAACGCTGCAGATGAACACCGTTTAGCAGTTATTGAAACACACCTCTGACAAAGCCAAAACAACATGCTATGGATCAATAAATAAACAGACAAACAAACAAATAAACAAACAAACAAGTCAATGAATTAATCAACCAACCAACAATCGATCAATTAACCAGTAAATCAATTAATAAATTAATTGGTTATTGCTAATTTGGATCTTAGATTTTATTTTCGGCAAATTGTATTGATCTTATTATGCACATTGTGTGTGTGTGTGTGTGTGTGTGTGTGTGTGTGTGTGTGTGTGTGTGTGTGTGTGTGTGTGAGTGAGAGAGAGAGTCCGAGTCCGCAGGGAAGGTCACACTCGATGACTAAACCTTACAGACGTGCACCGTTTAGCAGCTCACACACGTCTGAGTCAGTAAATAGAGAAACAAACAACCAAACAAACAAACAAATGTAACAACCAATTATCAATTAAGTCATTAATTGATTAAAGTTTAATTGGACCTCATTAACTCCAAACAATCAGTGAGATGCACATTTGATTGATTTTATTAAGTATATTGTGTGTGTGTGTGTGTGTGTGTGTGTGTGTGTGTGTGTGTGTGTGTGTGTTCTACCTGGTGGTAAAAGGTTCCACAGCAGCACAAGAACAGAACTGTTGAGTCTGGTTATTCTGGTGGTGCTTGAAAGTTTGTGCCCCTGTTTGAACTGTTCTACATGTTCTGTATGTTCTACATCCATAAATATAAACAAAATCATCAGCACATGTTCTACCATGCAAACCCTAATAAGCATATGAGACAAAAAGATTACTTTTATTATTAAATATTATTCTTAAATGTATTTTACAGTAACGGTACTTATATTAGGTGCATAAAAGTATTGGGACACCAGACTTTTGCAGCCATATTTGATTCCTTCCACAAACTGTTCCCTCAAAATTGGAGGCACACAATTGTATGGAATGTCAAGATACAGGATGATGATGCCCCTGTGCACAAAGATAAGTCCATAAAGATACATGGGTTGGAGTGGAAGATCTCCTTCTATAGAGCTACAAACCCTATTGAACACCATTGGGATGAATGTGAACGATTGCACCCCAGGCCTCCTCACCTTCTCACCTACATCAGCACCTGACTTTATTAAATAAGCACAAAATCTAGTGGAACATCTTCCCAGAAGAGTGGCGCTTATAATAACCGTGTTATAATATGAACTGGTGTCCACCAAACTTCTGCACACGATAGCATGTGTGGACATTTCATAGTGGACAGTTCCTTTGGAGTAAAAAAGACCAAAGAAAGAGAGACAGAAGAACGTAAGAAAGCGATTTCTCTGACACCGAGAAACGAAAACGTGATGCAAACTTTTCAAGAACTAGTTGCCTTGATGAGAGAGAGGGTGAACGAGAGAGAAGGAGAAAAGGAAAGAAGGAAAAAAAGGTCTGTTGTGTTATTGGAGCTTCGCTTTCCTCGGAGATCAAACTCGGTGCGTTCGCCGGTAAATGAGGGAAACAAATCATTTCAGGACTTCTCCCCCCTGCTTTCTATTCCTTTTTCAACTCTTTGATTATTGGCACGAGGAAACTGCCGGCGAACACAAACACCGCTTCATTATACAGCCGAGACGAGACGAGCTGAGCCGAGACGAGACGCTCTGGTGTTTCCCATACCTACTTGTTTAAGCTTTCGGCATTAGACACCCCGGTTTCATTTACATCCGTGCAAACAAGCTGATATCAAACACAGCGCAGTGGTGAGGTTCGCGCTTCCACAAAAAAAAATTACACAAATTAGATCGATCGGCGGTGAGGTTTGAGCTTTAGGGCCATTTCACACCTATTAGTGTGTTTGTTTGAGTCTGACTCGGAGAGAAATCCAATGGCTTCGTTTGCTACTCGTTCGGATTTACTCGGGGTGTAATTACACAAACCATGAAGGGGAAAAAAACAAACAAATAAACATATCGCCTGAGGGACGTGTCGGGCTGGAAATGTCCTTCTACATCTGCTTGATCAGAAATCCATCTGAAATATTAACAAAAATATTAATAAATAAAATAAGATATTAACAATGAGCTATAGCTTAATAGCTCTATAGCAGGAAGCAGATCTTCATGGAGATAACCTGTCATGCTGAAACGGGTTCGGATCTCCTAGTTGAAGTTCTGCCACATCCAAAGCCTCCTATTTAAATATGTGCCTCTCACGCTTTCTTTTTTTTTTCACTGTCCCACTTTTCTCTTTTGTGTTCCTCTGCACATACACTACATCCACCAAAGTATTGGGACACCTGACTTTTCCATAGGCCATAGGTGGCTCCTTTCCAGACTGTTCCCACAACAGAGGAACACACCTGCACAGGACGTTTTAGGAGACAAGGAGACCCAATCCTGTGCATGGGTTGGAATGTGTCCTGCTATAGATCTAAAAAAACCTATTAAACACCTTTAGGATGGACGTAAACACTGACTGCACCCGAGGAACCTCCTCAAGGTGTCTTAAGATCTCAATCTTATAGTCCACAAGGTGTCCACAAACTTTTGGCCCACCCATTGCACCCATTATAAGCCTTCAATTTCCAGGTTATGGGTGATGTGTGTTGGTTCTGGTTGAGTGTACCGATGTGAAGAGATCAGAGGCTGTTCTGGTTCTGGTGAAGTGACATGATTTGAATGAAAGTGTGTGTGCGAGAGAGAGAAAGAGAACGATGGCGTGTCTTGTTTAAAGCGGCGCGTGTGCCGTTCCTCCCGGCGTGTTATCACAGCCTGAGATCGCGAGTCGGTGTAAAAACACTCGCGCACAAAGGCCAGCCGGCACGCGGTGCAGACGAGCGCCGCATTGTGCTCGTGTCATTAGCCCGACCCGCGCCGAGGCCTCGGAATGGAAATTCAATTTTCTGTTTTTGAAAGGAACGAGATGACACCATTTCACATCCTTCGGAGATGAAAAAAAAAAGAGGGAAAGGGAGCGAGCGAAAGAGACGGAACTGAGAGGGAGAGGGAGCGTTTTTCCGCAGATTGATGGCCAAATAAGATGGATTGATGTGTAAACGAAAGAATGAATGAAGAAAGTAAAAAAACGATGGTGAGATCATTAGACACTTTGGCCTCCTGGTTTTCTTTCTCTCTCGCGCTCCATCGATCTGATCTGAATATCACACAAACTCTTTTCTTCCCTCTGTCGGAATTCGCTCTTCTGACATGTCCGTGACTTTCATCACCGTTTCCTCTAACAGGTTCCTGTGCAGATACACAACATGCGTATGGGGACACCGGAATTTTCCAGCCGTGTGCGGTTCTTCCCAATCATAAAACTCGAGCATGTTGTAGAACTTGAATAAGGAAACCAACCCCGCTCCAGCATGACAATTGGTCCAAAGCCGGCTCCAAGAAGATCTACTTTACATGGGGTTGGAGTAAAAGATCTCCTGCTATGAACCCTTTAGAACACCCCAGGAACCTCCTCACCTTCTCACCTACATCAGACTTTACTAACCCCCTTTTGGCTGAATGAATCTCCACAAATTTCCACAAGATCTCGTGGAACATCCTTCCCAGAAGAGTGGAAGATTTAAGAGCAGACGAAATAAAAATATTTGTGACACTTTTAAAAGATTGAGATGAAGTAAAACCTTTGTGACAAAGTAATTGCACCCCCCCTCCACCCCTCTTCCCCTCCTGCCCTTTAGAAATGGATTTTCTAACCCTTTCTTGACTGATACATCATTTCCCTTGTTTCTCATCTGTTCTTAAGTTTCTCTACATCGCAGCCTGGTGTTTTGGTTTTTGGGATGTTATACCGTGATCTCTCGATTCTCGATTTCGGTCTGGCGGTAATCAAGTCTGTTTATCGTTGTGTATTATTTAAATTTGCTTCATGATCTGAATTATTTAAGTGTGACAAATTAGACAAAAGAATGCTTTTTCACAGCATGACATGGTCCACAGGTGTCCACAAGCTTCTAGGCTTCAGTGATGAAGCATCGCTCCACAATCAGAGCTTTTTTTACTCAAGTTTGGACAGAAAAAGTAAAATATTCAGCTCCATGTTGAGATCAGAAAAAAAGAGGTATTTAATGCAACGTTGTATCAATTATATAGTGCTTTTAACTCTACACCTCTGTCGCTCTCTCTCTCTTTTTCTCTCTCTTTCTCACACTCTCTCTCTGTCGCTCTCCCTCTCTCTCGCTCTCTTTTTCTCACTCTCCCTCTTGCTCTGTCGCTCTCCCTCTGTCTCTTTCTCTTGCTCTCTCTCTCACTCACTCACTCTCTCTCTCTGTCTCTCATTCTCTCTCTTTCTCTCATTCTCTCTGTCGCTCTCCCTATGTCTCTTTCTCTTGCTCTCTCTCTGTCGCTCTTTCTTTTTGTCTTTCTTTCTCTTGCTTTCTCTCTCTCTCTCTCTCTCTCTCTATCTTTCTGTCTGTTTTTTATTCTCTCTTGTTTTCTTTTCTTTTTTACAGCATAAGATGCTTATTGTCCGTTTCTTTTCCTGTCTCTCTTCATCTCTCTTACTCACTCTCTCTCTCTTTTCTCTCTCTGTCATTATACAGTATATCTCTTTTTCCCCTTTCTCTCTTAGTATGTTTGTTGTAAATAAACGGATGTCTCTCTCTCTTTCTTTATCTCTTTTTTTCTTTTATGCAGCATAAGATGCTCATTGTCAAGAAATGGATGTGTCTCTCATTTTCTCTCTCTTGCTCTCTCTCTCTTTTTCTCTTTCTCTCTGTCTCTATCTCGCACATACACTATCTATCACTCTTTCTTTATCTCTAAGAATATGTTCATTGTCAATAAATGAATGTCCTCTATCTCAGTCTCTGTACATCTCTCTCTCAATCTCACTTTGTCTATCTGTTTCTCATCTCTCTCTCTCTCTCTTTTTTCTCTATCTTTTTATCTCTTTTTGCTTCCTTTCTTCTGTGCAGCATAAGATGCTTATGGTCAATATATAGATATTCTATCTCTATCTCTCTCTCCCTCCCTCGTTCTCACACTCTCTCTCTCTTTCTTCTTTTCTCTCTCTGTGCAGCGCAAGATGTTCATTGTCAGACATAATGATGCATGTTGTCTTCCCAACAGGGGATTCAGTGAAGAATCTGTTTTAAAAATCAGAGCTGTTTGAAAGAACCTCTGTGAATGTGTGAGTGTGTGAGAGAGAGTAAGAGAGAGAATAAGCGAGAGAGTAAGAGACAGAGAATAAGAGAAAGAGAGAGAGAACACAAGGCTTGCTCTTCGACAGACATCCGCAGAGCAGAATGATGAGGATGGCTGATGATAGAGTTTCTGTCTGTAATGGATTGATGATGGTAGTTAGAATTTGGTGTCCTTTTCCTGTCTTTTATCTCTCCCTTAATTTCTCTCTCTCTCTCTCTCTCTCTCTCTCTCTCTCTCTCTCTCTCGCTTCCTCGCTCTGTCAAGCTCTCCCAGTGAAATGGAGTTTAAGAAAAGAGAGAACAATTTCCATTTTTCCATTTAACAGCAAAAGACCGAGAACAGTTTGTTCAGAGATGGGTCATCCAGTGTGTGTGTGTGTGTGTGTGTGTGTGTGTGTGTGTGTGTGTGTGTGTGTGTTACCCAGCTTAGTCTACTTGTAAATTCAGAACTATTCATTTGAATCAATTTGTATGAATTGTTACATAGTTGAAGGTCAGAGGTCAGGCGTGTGTTCACTCCTGCCGTTACTTCATTAGTAGGAACTCAAACCACATCGTTTCACACCATCCAGAAATATCTGCATAATCCTTGTTTTTTATTAGATCAATGTGTGTGTGTGTGTGTGTGTGTGTGTGTGTGTGTGTGTGTGTGTGTTGGGGATGGTAAGATTCAGTGATTCGCATCAGTGCATCGGCATAAAAGTTGCTGATGTGATGCATCGATTTAAAAATGTGTCCACTGGATATTTCATACTAAAGCTACACATTCAGACTGTGCACTGGAAGCTTATAAAGTGTGTATTTCGCTCTATACGAGCTACTAGTACGTTTGATTTCTAGCTAACAAAGTCATCGTTATGAGATAAACACGCTCTGGACACGGGCGTCTGCTAAATGCTGCGAACGTAAATTTAAATGTAGTCAATAACAAGCAGTTATTAGTCATTACTTACTGGCTAATGTTTGATCCCTAAAACAAAGTGCTATCAAAACACCAGTCTGGATCAGGTAGCCGAGAGAAAAGATGCCAGTGAGGAAGTCTGGGTCAGAAAGTGGATGAATTTAAAAGATGAATTATGTATATGAAGCAAATGATCCCATCAGCATTGTTAAGTATAGTGTGAGATGTGTTGTGGGCTTTAGTTCCTCCAAAGATTATTCAGGAACCAAGAAAAAGACACAGCAAGGTTGCGACTGGAATCTCCAGCCAGACAATGCTCTAAAACAGAAAAATCTGATGTAATGAAGTAATGAACAGTCTAGAGTTTTTATGGTATTATGATCTCAAGGAAGCTGGACCACAGTCACCGAGAATTGGAGCCACACTGAATTGGTAACACACTGAGGTCCCTCTGCTCAAGAATGCACATCAGGTCCATCTGAAATTTGCCATTGAACACCTGAATGACTCAGAGAAGGCCTGTGAGAATGTGATGTCAGATGAGACCAAAATTGAGCTCTTTGGTATCAACTCAACTCGTGTTCGGAGGCGGAGAAATGCTGAATATGACCCTAAGAACACCATCACTACTGTCAAACATGGAGGAGGAAACGTTTGGCTTTGGGGCTGTTTCTCTGCTAAGGGTACAGGAAGACTTCACAACATGAACGGGGCCACGCACTGTAGGATATTGGATGAGAACCTTCTGGCCTCGGCCAGAACACTGAAGATGGGTCATGGACGGGTCTTCCAGCATGACCATGACAAAAAAACATACGTCCAAGGCAACAATCTGATGGTCTTGTAGCCCATTCCAGCATTGTGCAGGTCTACAATCTTGTCCCTGACATCCTTTGACAGCTCTTTGGTCTCGCCCATGGTGGTGGAGAGGTTTTAATGGAAGAGGTTGATGTCTTCATGTAGGGGTGCCAATAATTATAATAGATACAACAGAATAATGTAAAATAAATGCATCACTATGTTTATATACATAAGGTGTGTAATCCATGTCTGTAGTGTATGCATCAGATTTGTTTGTATATGTGTGTGTGTGTGTGTGTGTGTGTGTGTGTGTGTGTGTGTGTGTGTCCTTGTAGAGCAAAAGTTCACCACGCTTCTTGAGGAGCATCCGAAAAAGCTGTAGCTCTTTATTGAAGATGACATGTCCTTTTAGTGAGGAGCAAAGGGCTAAAACCGCTACACACACAGACACACACTCACACATGCACACACACACACTTAAATTCACACACTTCTAATAAGAAAGAATGGATTCTTCACACCTAAAAAGGGTTCCTTGCACACACACACACACACACACACACACACACACACGCACCTCTGCTCGACCTTATCTCCAAACACACCCCCCCTCTTCATCTCCCATGCAATTACCGGTAAGGAAAAAGATCTGCAGCCTCTCGAAACGGCGGCCATGATCGGTGAGCTGTGGCTCGGGCGCCAGTTTGATACACGGCTTCATGGCTGTAATCTCATCAACCTTCATCACCCAGCTCATTTAAAAGACAAACCGTCAAGCGCTTTCGACATGACGGATGTCAAAATACCATTTTCTCCTGAAGCCAACCTGCTTTCCAGAGCCAAAAGTGTCATGCGTGTATCTTAACTGGAAATCCCGCCTTATCCTTGCTTCAGCAGGCGTTCAGAACGTTCCCTAATGCCTCTGACGGGACACAACTCACTCCATACAGCAGGTAGAATCGCTATCAGAGATGCACTGGGGTAAGGCTCTCGATTACTCATTGGAAGGTCGGGAGTTCCATCCCTGGTTTCGCCAAGATGACACTCTTGGGCCCTTGAGCAAGGCCCTTATCTCTCTAGGCTCCAGGGACACTGTATCATGTCTCACCCTGTGCTCTGACCCCAGCTTCCTTTCTTGGGATCTTGAGCAAATCCCCAGCGTCACTAATATGAAGGTGGGAGGTTCAAGCCCTGGTATTGCCAAGCTGCCACTCTTTGGCCCTTGAGCAATGTCTGAACCTGCACTCCGGCCAGAGCTTTTCATTATCGGCAACAAGAAAAACAGACAACGCCATACGACTAGAACCAACCGTGAGGAAAACACACCAAAAAAAACGAAGGCCTAAAACGATTTCTAGCTGAATCGCGTGTTTCTATTCGTCTTCCTTCCTGATGTACAATCACGCTTGATGAATTTTTATTTTCAATACATCCAGATTTTCTGTCAATGCAACACTACTTATTGATGCTAATGATGTGTGTTTGGGCGCGAGGCTGTGGAAGCCGAGGTGCGTTTACAGGACCGAGCTGAACTCGCAGATCGATCCTGACTGAGACTTTAGTGCTGACGGGTTCGTTTTTTACACTCCCGTCTGGGCTCCCGTGTCTGAAAAATCCAGACAAAACGCTGACACCGTGAAATCTCATGCTTCTTAGTGTGAGTGTGAGAGTGTGTGATATGAAAGTGTGTGTCAAGGTGTAAACCACCAGTTCCTTTTTTATCCAGTGGAAAAAAAATGCAACTCAGGTTCTCATTTTTCTCTCCTTATTACCTGTATAAAAGAGTGAAAGAGACCCAGGTTTAGAGAGCCGGTCTGGCCTGGGTGCTCGGTGGTATTTAAAATCGCTATCTTGGCCACATTGATTAATCAATTGTGCCATTTATTCCATAGGGCATGAGAGGATTAGAAGAGCGGGAAATGGTCACTTGTGCAATCGCCGGAATCCCAGGCTGTCGATATGAACGGGGTTTTGATGTGTGTGCGGACTACAGAGGTTCAGCGGGTCTCTGGTTATCGGTTCTGGCTCGGGCTCCACAGACCTCGGGTTTCTCCGACAGAGGAAAGAAGAATGCCTCTCTCCGGGCCTGCGGATTTATTTTCGCTGGTGTAATGCACTCGAACTGAAGCAGTCACGCCTACGCCGGTCGGGTCGAACCAATTTGTAATTTGGCCACAGTTCACATACGGCGGCGCAAAGCGAAACTCTGGGCGCGAGCATAAAACGCTCGATGTCGAATAAAAACGCCATGAGGGATGGAAATGGGTCCAATTCAGGAGGCTCCTGATGGACTCAGGCTTTCTTGTAATAATAGTAGCAGCTCCTGCACTGTGTTTTGGAACCGGAGGAACCATAACTGCGATGCGCTTTACGGTCGTGCAATCAAAAAGCCATTTTCCCGGTAGTTTTCACAGGAGGACTCTGGGAAAATCACGGGTGTGCCAACAACAGATACCTTACTATATACATTTAATGCTCAATATCAATAATGATGGAAGTTACCAATATGAATTTGCTGGCAATTGAAGCCCCTTAACGCCGCTTCTTTTCCTGTTCACATTAGGAATCCTTTAGCACACTTGCTGTTCAGGTAAACAGAGATTTTTTTTAAAGGAGATTTCATGTGAAATAAAGTCATTTATAGTTTGTTTAATTACAAACCCTGGAGCAAAAAAATGGGCAGCAAAAATGTTACATTTTTAATGGTCTGAACAACAAATCAGTGTTCAGCAAATAAGCAAGAAGGAAACGCATGCATTACTGAGACTCTGTAAGGAACACAGCCCTGGTATACAATTCCCATCAGCCACTGGGAATGAAATTAAAGGCAGAGTCTGAGTCTTGCAAGCTTTGCAGAAGCTGATGGGAATTGTATTTCAGGGTCATATTGCTGACAGACATATCCCCGAGTATCTGTGGAAAAATAAAAGCTAGATATAGAGAAGTTTTCTTCTGTAATCTTCTTGTAAGCAAAAGTAGAATTGTGGGAATGATCATGTATACGTGGGATTATGCCTGCACGTCTTACATTTTCAGAAATTCATTATTGGGGAGAGGGCAGTGGTGACTCAACAGGTGAGGCTCTGGGTTACTGATCGGAAAGTCATGGGCTCAAGCACTAATACCACCAAACTGCACTGTTGGGTCCTTGAACAAGGCCCATAATCCCCTCTTAACCCTCTGCTGTATCATTGCTGACCCTTTCACTGTGTGTAGATAGATAGATAGATAGATAGATAGATAGATAGATAGATAGATAGATAGATAGATAGATAGATAGATAGATAGATAGATAGATAGCATTTCATTTTTCATCCTTAAAAGCTGCATCATCAGTCCATCAAGTTAGTGATTAAAAAAATCAAGAGGGTGCATTTCTGTCTTTTTAATCAAAACTGTTTGTTACAAAATGCTATTTTTAAACGGCATTAAAAATCTCAGCAATAAACATATTTGATATCATCTTGTACATGTAGAAACTTTAAAATACTTTTAGATGTGGGCGTTTAATATTGTTTTTTTTTTACCATTTTTGGAAGGAAAACTTTGGCCAAGAATAATAAGAAATGAGAATAGATTTGGCCAAAACAAGGCCGAATACGGAGGTGGGAATGGTCATTCGAATGATTGGTCAAGAAATTAAGAAGACCCCCTAGATCTCTATTAATTCTAGCAATGCTTTCATTTCTGAACTGGTTATCAGCCCCTTGATGGATCAGATCAAGTCTAACAGATAACCATGTCAAGATCTATTTTTAAAGGAAAAAAAATGTATACTTTTATTTTTTTTATTAATATTGCACAATTTAAAAATGTTTTTTTTTTTTTTTAACTATTAGCACGATTTTACCTTTAAACTACAGAACTGAGATTCTATCTCCATTTTTTTCCTTAAACACTTTACTACATGAAAAGAAAATGAGCAAGTGTGGCACTAGAGAATCTTATTTTCCTTCACTCTTGCTCAATTTCTGAAAATGACTAGTGTAGACTTAATATAAAACATAAAAATGTAATATTTACCATTTTGAGATGCCATTTTTTTGTTGTCTTTGCACAGGAGTGTATAATAGCATATAGTGAAACAATCTTACCTACATTACCTCAAAACAATCTATATTTACTGTGACAGAAAGGGAACGATGTAGAGATGAGGGCACAGGCTCTAATAGTACTAATGCAAAATAAAGAAAAGGGCGAGGCTTCAATGGCTGGTCAATTAATATGAAAGATTTTAAACTGTCAATCATTGCGTAGTCATTAAATGATTTAACAGAGGGAACAAAAGAATCAAAAGAAGATTTTGCCGTATTTATTTTAACAACTTGCACTTAGTGTGCTGTCACTCTCTTATTAAACCCGTGTGTGTATGTGTGTGTGTGTGTGTGTGTGTGTGTGTGTGTGTGTGTGTGTGCTTTCAATCAATAAGAACACAATTAGAATAGACTAACTAATATTCACAGCAGCCTATTAAGTTATAATGTTACATACACAATATCCACAAAAGCATTTGGACACCCGACTTTTCTAGTCATATGTGGTTCTTCTCTAAACTGTTCCCACAAAGTTGGACCTCAACCCTAATGAGATGACTGTGAACTCTAAATGCACCCCAGGCCTCCTCACCACAAAAACACACACCCTTGTGGCTGAACAAACACAAATCTCCACAAAATCTAATGAAAGATCTTTCCAGAAGACTGAATATTATAATCATAGAGTAGCGATTGGATTAAATGTGGAATAGGATGTTTAGAAAGCAATATTATGGTCCAGTGTCTGGAAAGTTCTGGACATACGGTGTATTCGAATTCTACTTTGCATCAAAACAAACCATAATTTAGTGCTAAAAATTCAGTTTTGCACTTTCACATCATCTGACGGAATTCATGATTCTTTTCTGTGACATAGAAGGAGTCTCCAGTGTGAGATCATATGAGATGGTGTATCATGTGAGATCATGAAAAATTGACCTTCATTTTCAACGATGAAAAATCCTTCGGTTTGCTTTTTAAAATCCGGGTTCTGTAAAGACCCTTTTACAGGCTCACGTCTCTCTCAGGACATGTCGGTATTAATCTGGATGTGTTTACACAGGGATCGAGAGCTGAGGACGGATTAGCGACAAGAGCTCGTCGTCTAATCCACTGCAAACAGAGAGCGATGAAGTAGAATCGAGTCACTCACACTTACTTAACATTCGGACCATCCAAATGGGCTCATTAGCCTAGCTCAGAAGTCTTTGGGTAACTGGCGGTAGGTAAAAACACACAGACACACACAGACACACACAGGCACACAGACACAGACACAGACACACACACACACACACACACACTTTGTCTGGCATTGTAGGAATGTGTGACTAAACTAATCTTACCCTCTAAGTCTCTCTTTATAGCGCCTAGCATAGCACCGACCAGAACTCACAAATTAGCTTCCGAGTGAAAAGTCCAACATATTATGCTAACAATAATACCGAGAAGGTAATCATAAAAGTGTGAACACTGAACAGGATCATACGTGAATAAATATCACAGCAGACTAATGCTAATCTAAACCAATTATGTATTAAATCACTAAACCATATTAACTTGGATAAATTTAAACATATAAATCAGGAACTTAGCATAAATGCACGGAATGAAAAAAATAAAATAGAATGAGGATGAATAAACTAGCCAATAATCTAGCATTATAGTAAATGGTGTAATTACTAAATTAGCATTAGAGTGAAAAAAATTAGCCAATAAACTAGCATTATAGTAAATGTTGTTACCATTAAACTAGCCAAGAAACTAGCACTAGAGTAAATATACTAGCCATTAAACTAGCATTAGAGTGAATATACTAGCCATTAAACTAGCATTAAATTGTATACTAGCCATTAAACTAGCATTAGAGTGAATATACTAGCCATTAAACTAGCATTAGATTGTATACTAGCCATTAAACTAGCATTAGAGTAAATATACTAGCCATTAAACTAGCATTAAATTGTATACTAGCCATTAAACTAGCATTAGAGTGAATATACTAGCCATTAAACTAGCATTAGATTGTATACTAGCTATTAAACTAGCATTAGAGTGAATATACTAGCCATTAAACTAGCATTAGATTGTATACTAGCCATTAAACTAGCATTAGATTGTATACTAGCCATTAAACTAGCATTAGAGTGAATATACTAGCCATTAAACTAGCATTAGATTGTATACTAGCCATTAAACTAGCATTAGAGTGAATATACTAGCTATTAAACTAGCATTAGAGTGAATATACTAGCCATTAAACTAGCATTAGATTGTATACTAGCCATTTAACTAGCATTAGAGTGAATAAACTGTTTGCTAGTGTCTAGTGTTCGACATTTTGCTATCAATGTGTTGTGTTGTATTGTTTAGAATAGTATAAATAGAGTTAAAAATAAGACATGAGTGTGTGTGTGTGTGTGTGTGTGTGTGTGTGTGTGTGTGTATGTGTGTGTGTGTGTGTGTGTGTGTGCGTGCGCGAGTGGGCGAGCGAGGGGAGCACTTGTATTAATCTTATGTGATGTTATAAAGTGTTTCCTGGCATCTGCAGACATTCGAGCTTCTACATCACATGGGTGTCGTGTCGTTCACCCGTCTCTGGGGTGTATGTCTACACTCGTTCACCGTCATCTCCTCGCTGTCACTCCATCACTGTCTCTTTGCCTCGTTCGCTTTGGGGATTTTAACCTCAGGGCAGCAGAGCGCTTACGCTTTAGTGGAACTCATCTTCAAACTGATCACGTCGAACGCTGGATGTCGAATATATACACTCTCACACACACACACACACACACACACACACACGCCTACACACACATCTGTCTGAGCCTGAACATTTCAATACGACAAAAAGAAGCAGGAGAGGGAGACTGGGATGAAAGTGTAGATGTGTGAAAAAGAAATAAAGATGGTACACAGAAAGATCCTGGGTTTGTATTTCTTTCTTTCTTTCTTTCTTTCTTTCTTTCTTTCTTTCTTTCTTTCTTTCTTTCTTTCTATTTATTTTCTTGCAGCAAGTGTTTTTTTTCGTAAGAACAATTTTTAGCAGTGATGCAGGATTGACTGGCCACCAAGCATTGAAGAAAAACCTAAGAAATTTTTGTTGACTGATGAAAACACATTAGTGTGGACATGGCTTTAGTGCCCAGTTGCTGGTATATCAACCTCCACTCTTCTGGGAAGATTTGAGGAGATTCATTCAGCCACAAGGTTGTTAGTAAAATCAGGTAGTGATGTAGGTGAGACGGTGAGGAGGCCTGGGGTGCAGTCAGCATTCACATTCATCTCAAAGGTGTTCAAATAGCGTTGGAGCTCTATAGCAGGAGATCTTCCACTCCAACTCATGTAGATACTGGTGTCCAAATACTTTTGACAATAGAGAGACAGACAGACAGACAGACATACAGACAGACAATCGTGTCCCTCAAATTGTTCCTGAGCGAAGTTTTCAGGACACTGCCATTAGGGGACACGTTACCATAAAGGGGTGTAACTGCTGGGTGATACATAAAATCATAGTCATATCCATGAGGATTCAGAGCAGATTAAAAACTCTTCTACACAGCTGTTCCACTAGGTTCTGTGGAGATTCATTCAGCCACAAGGGTGATATTAATGTCAGGTACTGATGCAGGTGAGCAGTGACAGTTTGGTGGTGGTGGGATTTGAACTCATGACCATCTGATCATGAGCTACCACCTTCCCATAGATAGACAGACATCCAAACCCTCCAGAACGTTTCATTTCACTGCCAGGGTTCATCAGGAACGCCGCCAATGGTGCAATCAAAATAAAAAATAATTGCAGATTTTCTTCCTTTTTTTAATTTAATTTTTTATTGTTATTATTTTAAATTTAAAAGCAATGTTTAAAAAATTTGCATGTCCGTGAAATTGTCCTGTGTGATGCTGTTCGATGGGTAATACGCACTCGTTTATTAATTCACATGTGATCAAGTGCGATAAAGTGAAGTTTGTTTTGGGGAGTCAGAACCTCTTACGTGCTTCCTTGTGTGTTTGTTATTTTTAGGTTTTCTTTATCTGGCAACAATTTATATAGTTATATATCATTCAAGACGTAGCATTGTTATAGCAAAACAGACTAGCGCTCAAACTAGCATCTGCGCAGACATGCTAGTCCGATGCTAGCATTAGAATGAACAGTTTTTAAAATTTTTTTAAAGTAGAATGTTTTATCTGTTTTATATACGTTTTCCTACACATTGGCAATTCGTTTGATTTATTCAGAAATTTGTATGACATGAAAAACTTCACCTATATATATTTTTTTAAATAAAAAAAAAATCCTGAAAATTGTATAACATTATTATCAAATATACAGATTTTTTTATATTGACAAAACTTCACTTGCTTTCTCGAGGTTCACCTTCATGTCTTTCGCACGTGACGCTCGCGTGAACTCGAACCAAACTAGAGCGATGTAGCAGACACACACTGAGACCTGACTTGACCTAAATAAAAATGAAATACATTGAGAATGGAGTGTTTGTGAGTGTGTGTGTGTGTGTGTGTGTGTGTGTGTGTGTGTGTGTGTTCCCCGCTATGTGATAGAGCTGATGGAGGCCTGCTGTGAGTGACGGAGCCGAACGCTCGCAGTGAAAGCGAGGAAGGAGAGTGAAGCGGTTCTGAGAAAGAGTATGAGAGAGAGAGAGATAGAGAGATAGAGAGAGAAAGATGGGGAGCGTAACAGGAGAAGGAGAGACCCAGCAGGTGAACGAGTCTGACTGATCAGACACTGAACAACAGCGAGAGCGTGAGAGAGAGAGAGAGACATTTAACACTTTTATTTGTATTGCGCGAGGCATGTTAACATACCTCATTAATACTTAAACCATGATAACGTTGCTCAGTAGTTGTGCATGTAAATAAACAGGTGAATAAATAAATAAATTGATAATTACATAAATATATAAATGAACAGGTAAACGAATAGGTAAAAAGACTAAAGAATAAATACCACTGTGTAAGTAAAAAAGGAAAAAAATTCACATGCACACATTAGCATTAGCACACATTTGTGTGCTAAATATTTTGGATTAAACGACGGATACACACGTTGAAACGTCACACGTTTAAAAGCCGTTGCTGATCCTGGTCCAGTGTGCAAAGAACATCATTCAGTTCCCAAGCATTAACCAACCCATTACGATCGTGAGGATATTGATGCTTTTACTACCACATCAGGATCTACTGTACCTTCTCCTTTCAGTTTCTTTTTCCTGGTTTTAAGGAATTGCCATCTTGGATTCTCCAATCAGGAACTTGATAAGGCAGATACATTTTCTGTCTAAACTCAGGTATTTGGGCCAAATGTTCTTCATTAAAACTTCTGTCCAGGTCTCTGACTCATTCCTCTAAAACCCGGAACAGTCCTCTCAGCCTACGACAGTTTAAAAACTGGTTGTCTACTGACTGTCCTGTGTTGCAGAAAGAGCATTCTTTGTCTATGGTGGGGTTGATGTGTGCCCCATGTCTGTTGGTAGCTACAACTCAGAGAACAATCCACCACTGGAGAGCCACAATGCATTTCTCTATCTGAGGTTTGAAGAGAGATCTCCAAAAGCCTTTGGTTGACGAGTCTGGCCCAAAAACTGACCACTGTAGTGTGACACCCGATGTGCAGGACCTTCTTTGAGGCGTTCTCAAAGTCCTTCAGTTACAGGGTCCTGAAGCTTAGAAGAGAGACATCGTCTGGCTCTGCTTTCAATGCTGCTGAAACCTGCAACTAAGGAAAGTTGCTGTGGTTTCCTGCATCTTGTTCAGTTTCATCAGTTCCTCTAAGCTCTGTCTGAAGGCAGAGGGTATTACTGAGAGGATGCTCTTCATCATTTGTGTTATGACCCTTGTGGACTTGATGTATGTTAAGCCTGTACATCTCTTCAGGGATTCTCCAGCTGGCATTGTTCTTTAGATCTGCGCTGCAGATCTGCTTGGATTAGTGGACTGTTTAATACACATTCATTTTCCCTCGTGTCCAGAATTGAAAAAGTCCCTCTTGACTTTAGAGTCCAGGCTGTTAGAAGAGCTCAGTAGAAAGGAAATTTCCACAGTCTGGTTAAAAACAGTTCAACGTCGTGTTTAAAAACATTCGATTTTTGCAGTAGGGTGCTAACTGTGTCGGCTCAGAACAGTGTTGAATACACTGAATACACTGAGTCTTTGAGCAGCTTGAAGTCTGAAGGTCTTGAAGCTTGTATCCAGTGCTGTCCGGCCCAGAAACAGTCAGTTAGCTCCTTCTGTATCGCCTGAACAGTACAGTTTGGGTTTTTTGTGCCACAGTGCATAAGCGGACAGGTTGTTTCTGATTAATACCCGACCCTGTAGGAAAGCTGAGGTAGCACCCAGGACCATCGAGACAACCTGTCACATTGTCACATTTTCTTCATTATACCCTCCCAATCTTTCTGCATGTAATCCTTTGTCCCTAAATGTACACCTAAAATCTTTAGACCTTCTCTTCACCACTTGACTCCACCTGGAAGTACTAGAGGATAATTTCTATGCCAGTCACCTATTAAGTAGCCTTTATTTTCCCCCCAATTTACTTTTGCTGATAATGCTTTTCCATAGTTAATTAAAACATGTGTTAAAACTAACACATCTCTGTCGCCTCTTGAAAATACTGTTACATCATCGGCATAAGAAATTGATTGGTCTGTTTCTGAGAAATTGATTGGTCTGTTTTCAAAACCATCAGCACAAAATCTTTGCAGTTTTTCTATGAGCTGCAGAATTCAAGGCTTGATTGCTAACCACAAGCCCCCACCAATGCAGCAGTGCCAGTATATAATATTATATAATAATAATATTCTTGCCTACACCAAAAGTTTTGAGGGTTTCAAATAAATATTTCTGGTCAACTCAGTCAAAGGCTTTTTCTATATTCTGTATTAAATCTGTATTATTGTTGAATGCTATTGTAATTATGTCACATACAAGGTAGAGATTGTCCATTATTGTTCTGTTTGGCACACAGTATGTTTGGTAGTCATTAAGAATCTTTTCTAAAACCAGTTTTAGTCTGTTTGAAAGACACTTTGCAGGAATCTTATAGTTGCTGCACAGCAATGATACCGGTCTTCAGTTCTTTGGAAGCCCAAAATCCCCCTTTTTTGGTAATAAGGATGGTATTTTTTGGTAAAAGCAGCCCATTTTTGTTTTTGTGAGAGGTTCTGTCGATTTAAAACAAGTCATTTTTTAATAAAGACCAAAAATGTTTGTAAAAATTAATCTATTACCGAAGATGGTCCAGTGCAGAGATTATTCACAGAATCAAACATTTCCTCCAGTTGAATCTCTGGGTGCATCTGTTAGCTTCGGTAGATCCTTCAGTAGCTCATTCATTTAGTTCAGACTGCATTCTCCTGCATTAAATAGATCCGAATAAAAGTACCTTGCGATGTCCCTTGTATTTTGGGGGTCAGATGTTAAAGTCCCATCTGGCAGTTTCAGGTGCAGCTTGACTTTCTTTTCTCCTTCGTTGTGCTCCAAGTTAAAAAAGAAGGAGCTGGGGGCGTCCATTGCTCTTAGTGAGGAGAAGCGAGCCCTGATTAAAGCCCCTTTTGCTTGTTCATGGAACAGTGATTCCAAAGCTTTTTTCTTTGCTCTCAGCGCTCCTACTTTTCTAGAGACTTTGTTGATGAGCTCGTCTTCAATTTTTGTGTTTTCGTTTTTAAGGGCTTTGATGGTGGATTTGGTGAGGCTGTTAAAAATGTGCTGTGTAGTTCTGAGAGAAAATTCTAATTCTTGCTTTTCCAACTTACATTTACATTTGTGGCATTTAGCAGACGCCCCTTGTGCAGAGCAACAAACAAAAGCACTTCCCACCCTGAACAATATCTTCATACTCCTTTTTACTTTTTCAGCCACTTTGACCACACAGATTTGTTCACAAAATGAAGCATCGTGAAAGAGTTTGAGATGAAAATGCCAGTAATAGCTGATGTGTTGTGACTTTTTAAACTTATTTCTAATATGCAGGTGTGATGATCAGCAAAACCATTTGGAAAAATTTTTGTTTCTAAAACTCTGTTTCTGTTATTGTCGCTGATGTAAAACCGATCTAATCCAACTGCACTCGTGCGTTCGCGAGATCCTTTGACCCATGTGTACCACCTCACTCCTGGGTCTTCTGCTCTCCAAATGTCACACAAGCTATGACAATATTGCTAAGTGAGGTAGCAGAAGAAGGATAAGGTTTCTCTCCATTCCTATCCAGTGTGTGATCTAGTGTACAATTCCAATCGCCCCCAAGCACAATGCACATATTAGCAAAATTCTCTAGAGCATCTTGCAGTTTTACAGTGTCCACTGTCCACACACACCACATTATTATTCCCATTATCACAGTCTCTTACCAGTTTTATTACAGTGTATATCTGGTTTTTACTGTACTGAGCTCTGATCCGGGATTTTCACTTTTACTAGTCTTTCCTGTAGCGTTATTCTCGACGCTTTACCTTAGGATTTCCCTTCATGATAGACACGGAAGGAGATATCGAGGTTCAGGGAATCTGGAAACATGTAAACCTGTCGTCTGAAGGACTTGACGTGTTTGAGTCCTTCATTTTTGCACCCAGAAGAAACCATTTTTCATCCTGCTCGCACTTTTCCCAAACTTGTTGAGTTCCTTCTCGATTGTCAGTGAGAGAAATGAACATTCGACACTGTAACACTCACCGAGTGATACGATGTCCCATTCACCCACACTCCACTCCTGAGCAGATGACCCACCAAACGCTACTCATCACCGATTTGTCCATCCTCGAAGTCAATACAATATTTTCAAAGCCAATCTCCTCACCTACCAACCAACCACCAACACGTCCTCCACCGGAACCGCGGGAACGGGAACAAACCTGATGTCATGGCAGATTGAGAGTCAGACGCCGTCTCCAACACGAAGCTCACGAACACTCACAACACTATTATCAACACTATTTACACTATAAACCACACAGCTTTTTTTTTTTTACAGAAAAAAGAAAAACACAGAAAGGGATGGAATAAGAAAGTAGGAACAGGGAAAATGGGGAAATAAACTCTGGATAATAGGAGCTCTGGAAAGGAATGAGGTGGATGAAAGATGATGTGTGTATGAAAGAGTGAGAAAGGAGAAAAGAAAAAAAAAAAAGATGGAAGAAAAAAGAGAGATTGATAAAACAAACAAAGACCGCTACCAAGTGTTGCTAAGCTTTTTAATGGAGTGTGGTAAAAGAAGGAAAATAAATGAGTAAATAACATCAAAGTAATTTGTTGGAACAGAAAAAAAACTAAATGCGTAAAATGTTTGTTTGTTTGTTTATTTATTTGACAAAACACATTCTTTTTAATTAATAAATACATTTATTTATTTATTATTTTTACTAAAATATGAATGTAAAAATATTTATTTATTTAACTAAATTGTTTTTTATTTTTTAAATAATATTTATTTGTTTGTTTGTTTATTCATTTATTTATTTAAATACAATTTATTTTTGACATTATTTATTTATTTGTTTATTTTATTTGAATATTTTCTTTATCAATATTTATTTATTTGTTCGTTTATTTATTTAACTACAATATTTCCTTTTAACATTATTTCTTTCTTTCATTACTTCTTTAATTTTTTTACTAAAATATAATTTATTCTCTCTCTCTCTCTCTCTCTCTCTCTCTCTCTCTCTCTCACTCTCTCTCTCTCTCTCTCTCTCTCTCTCACTCTCTCTCTCTCTCTCTCTCTCTCTCTCTCTCTCTCTCTCTCTCTCTCGCGCTCTCTTCATCTATGTGCCTCTTTGATTCTTTTCTTTCTGTTTCAATTAAAACTTTCCTCGGTGTTAAACAGTAATTACGCTCCTCATTTGCCCTCTCGCTCGTCTCCATCTGTCTTCCAGCCGAGTCGTCACACCTCAGCGAAGACCCGAACGTCTCTCACATCTCAACCCAAATATGGCAGGAAGAGAAGAGAAGAGAGCAGGAGGAGAAGAGCAGGAGAAAAGGATGCACAAGGAGGAGAGATACATACTGTAGTACAACGCTCTTAGTGTAGATCTAGTATTTATTATAAGACATAATGAAGACATGAGAGAATCATGAGAGAGGGACATGAGACAGGAGAGAGAAGGGGAGATTGACAGAGACAGAGAAAAAAAAAAGAGACATGAGAAAGGGACATTTGAGAGAAACGGGAAAGAGAGTCATGCAACAGAGATACCAGAGAGAGAGAGAGAGAGAGATAGAGAGAGAGAGAGAGAGATAAGAGCGAGAAATGAGGAAAGATACATGAGAAAGTGACATGAGGAAGAGATGTGGAAAAAGACCTCAGGGAAAGAAAGATATGAGACATGGAATAGAGAGGGACAAAGAATAAGGATAAAAAAAGAGAAAGAGAGGAAGGAAAACAATGACAGCGAGACACGAGACAGAAGAAACAGAGATACCCATCCTGCACTACACATGTCCTGCGCTCGTCCTGCATTTCACATGTGCTTTACTCGTCCTCCTGCCCTTCACATCCCCTGCACTTCACATGTCCTGCACTTGTCCTGCACTACACATGTCCTGCAATCGTCCTCCGGTAACAAAACGTTGTCACTACACAAGTCCTGCACTCGTCCTCCTGCACTAAACATGTCCTGCACCTGTCCTCCTGCACTACACATGTCCTGCACTCATCCTCCTGCACTACACATGTCCAGCACTCATACTCTTGCACTACACATGTCCTACACTTGTGCCGGCACTTGTCTTGCACACATCCTGATAATGTCCTACACATGTCCCAAACTTATCCTACACATCGTCCTACACAACACATGTCCTACACATCTGGATATGTCCTGCACTACACATGCCCTACACATGTCCCACACACACCCTGCACACGTCCTGTAAGTGTCCTGCACATGTCCTACATTTATCTGTTTGTGAGAATGTGTTTATACACACAGGTTTGAGGTTGGATGAAAGACATGGTTGTCCTGTTCACTTTTATTTTTCCCCCGAGTGCAGCGTTAAATGATAGATATTTTCTGTGACGGACACAGACAGGAAATGTCAAGCCGTCTCAGATACACACCCGCTGACATTTTCATTCTCTCTCTCTCTTTCTCTCTCTCTCTCTACCTGCAAGGCTTCACTTCTGACTGTATATACAGCAATGGGAGGGTCCTAGTTTAGAAAAAGGGAAGAGAGAGAAAGAGAGAAGGAGGGAAAATGAGAGAATAAAGTACAAATGAGAAAAACGTTCCATTTCTCTCTTTTCTCCATTTTTCTCAAAAAAGCTTTCTCTCAATAAAAGGAAGGGATAGAAAAAAGTGATTAAAAGTAATAAAAATTTACATTATTTTCTATTTCTATCTTTTCTTTTAAAAAAGAGCATGAGAGAAATAATAAGTAAAAGAGAGAAAGAGAGAGAGAGAGAGAGAGAGAGAGAGAGAAAAGAGAGAGAGAGAACGATAAATGAGTAACAAAATGTAATTTTTTTTTCATTTCCCAATTTTCCATTTCTTTTCTCCCTTTCTATCAAAGAAAAAAGAGGGTGCGAAAGAAAGAGAGACAGAGAATGAGTGAGAGAGTGATAAAATGTCATGTTACAGAGAAACCACAAAACACTGGCACTGGAGACTCCTTCCATAAAGGACAAACAAAGGTCAAATCTCTACTTAATTCTACTTCAATTCTTTATCAAATAAACAAAAATGTAACAAGAAACCAGATTGTTTCTTGTTAAATTAAAAAAGTTAATACAAATAAAAAATGGCTGCCGAAGGGTCAGTTTAACTGTAATCGCGTTTAGATTACATTCCTACAACTTGAGGGTTAAGGGCCTTGCTCAAGGGCCCAGCAGTGGCAGCTTGGTGGTGCTGGGATTGAAACATCTTATCCACTGAGCTCTCATGACTACATTACCCAACAGCCACTGCACTTCCTTGTTTGTCACATGTCACGATCGCTTGTGTGTATTCCTTCACCCTTTACAGCTCTCATCATCTCGTTTCTCCTTCCACCTCCTTGTTTTTTTGTTCTTCGTTCATGTTTGGAGATGTTTGTGTTTAAGCGCCGATCAGAACGGGTTTAAAACGGAGCGTGTGCTCGATCCTGATTGGCGACTCGCTGCGTGTTTCACCAGTTACGTTTTTATCCACAAATAAATAACAAGAAACGACTGCTTTTACAAAATGTGTTTACTTAGAAACCTAATGCGATGGGAACGATTTCTCACCAGCATCAACGCCATCTATGGAGCTGTATGATCTTTATCCATCTTTCTCTCGCTCCCTCTCTCCCTCTTTCTTTCCTTCTTTCTTTGTCTATTCCATCATCTAATCTCTTTTGCCAAATGTATGCCTGCGATTTTATTTGCTCTATCGTGTTCCCGCTTTCAGATTTTCCCCAACACACACACACACACACACACACACACACACACACGCAAACCGTCTCCACGATGCGGCCCACATCCAAGACACAGAGGATCAAAGTAATGAACCACACACAGGCAGGAGAACACACACGCACACACACACACACACACACACACACACACACACACACATGCAGAGAGATGGTGAATCAGGATAATGAAGTGCACGCCACACTGGCAAAGCCATCAATCACACAAAGACAGGAGGAGAAAGAGAGAGAGAGAGAGAGAGAGAGAGAGAGAGAGAGAGAAATAAGGGAGAAAGGAGAAAAAAATGGAGACACATGGAGTGGTTCAGATTACAGTCGTACACAGAAAATGGGGACGAAATGAATGAATCAACTTCAGATTTCTGACAGAGAGAGAGAGAGAGAGAGAGAGAGGGAGAGAGAGAGAGGAAGAATATAAACAAGTAAAAGAGTGAGACCTAATCCCCCTTCAAAGGACACTCTGAGCTTTTTTTGGTCTCCCAGAAAGCTTATTAAACTTTTATGCTTTAACGAGTCAATATTAGCTCTGACATTTCAGCCAGGGAGGAAAAAAAAACCAGGCCGGGTGGAACCGAAAGTTCCCGGTAGGCCGGCTGAGGACGGAGGGCTGACGGATGAGAGAACGGAGAGAACAGGAGAGGCTTTTTTATTCCAGAAAAACAAAGACATCGTAGCTTTAGAGTCGCATCAGATTAGAGTCATTCTCTCTCACTCTGGCTCAGAGGGGATGATTTCTCCTCCGCAGCAGAGACAGGAAGAACGCTGTGATTGCAGACCGATGCTTCACTCGTCCTGCACTGGATCCATCATTTCTTTAAAGAACAGACGTGTAAAATAATACAAATTACTCAGACGCACACAACGTTGTGTTTACGTGAACGGATCCGGATTTCTGATGTCTGAAGCTCTGTAACCGGCTGCATGAGGATCCGATGGCACAGTACGGATCGACACTGATATGAATCAGAGATTATTATAGACTAGAACTGATTATAAATCCATCCGAGATTCGAATCTTCACGTGCAGTAGGAGGACATCCTAGAGAAGTGTGTAAACAACAATCAGGATAATCAGAGACTATGAGACTAGGAGTATATGTAATCCGAACCCAGAAAATCTAAACAACGAAATGTGATCAGAATAACAACAGGAAAGACGAGGAGGAAACAGTAACAAGGGTCATAAGATGAAGCATGAAAAGACTTCATAATCAAGTGTTTTATTACCTGAATATAACAAAACTATCACATTTTTCAGCCTCTTATAATGTAAATTAAATTATATGAAAAGGTACAAAAACATCAACCCCTGTGCATCAACTAACCGCTATTACTCACCTAACACTCATCTATTCCCTGTCCCTCGTCTGACTTCTGTACCTCATCAAACCCCTGTCCCTCATCAAACCCCTGTCCTTCATCTAACCCCTGTTCCTCATCAAACCCCTATCCCTCATCTAACTCCTGTCCCTCATCAAACTCTTGTCCCTCTTCAAACCCCTGTCCCTCATCAAACCCCTATCCCTCATCAAACCCCTGTTCCTCATCAAACCCCTGTCCTTCATCTAACTCATGTCCCTCATCAAACCTTTGTTCTTCACCTAACACTTGTTCATCCTCAAACCCCTGTCCTTGTTCCTTATCAAACTCCTGTCCCTCATCAATCCCCTGTTCCTCATCAAACCCCTGTTCCTCATCAAGCTCCTGTCCCTCATCAAACCCCTGTTCCTCATCAAACTCCTGTCCCTCATCAAACCCCTGTCCTTCATCTAAATAATGTCCCTTGTCAAACCTTCGTTCTTCACCTAACGCTTGTCCCTCATCAAACCCCTGTCCCTCATCTAACCCCTGTCCCTGATCAAACCAATGTTCCTCATCAAATCCCTGTTCCTCATCAAACCCCTGTCCCTCATCAAACCTCTGTTCCTCACCTAACGCTTGTCCCTCATCAAACCCCTGTCCCTCATCAAACCCCTGTTCCTTACCTAACGCTTGTACCTCATCATACCCCTGTCCCTTGCCTAACTTCTGTTCCTTATTTAACCACTGTCCCTTATCAAACCTCTGTTCTTCATCTAACCCCTGTCCCTCACCAAACCCCTGTCTAACCCCCAATCCACATCGTACCCCTTTCCCTAACTGTACCTACCCCTGATCTAAACCCATTCCTCAGCTAAACCCCAATCCCTCCCCCAACCCTCATCTAAGTTGTTCTTTATCTAAGACCTGTCCCTCATCTAACCCCACCCCAAAACAGGAAATAATGCTGGAGTAAAGAATAAGGGAGAAGAAGAGAACAGATTTAGGAAAGGAAGACAAGAAGACAAAGAGAAAAAAAAACATGAGTCACACATGCTATCCTTTTCTCTTACTCGCCATACCAAACCCATTCCTTGATCATAATGCCATCAGAGACCAGGCTCAGTCTCTCTCTCTCTCTCTCTCTCTCTCCCTCTCTCTCCCCCGCCATCAATCGTATGCTAATGAATCCTTCCCGATGGAAGCCTTAAAAGCCAACCCTGATAGAAACAGGAAGTTGGAAGAAAAAGCTTCTCCATATCTCCCACCCACAATAACACACACACTAACACACATTTGAACTCGCGTACACACACACAAGTACACACATGTCTGATGTGCACAAATGTCACTTCCTGCTCTTTCCTTTCAGGGCTAACCTTTCTAGCCGCTAAGAGCCACGAGTCCGCAAAAGGAAGGAGGTGGAAGGACGTGGAAATGTCGTCGTTTCACAAATAAAAGCATAACAATTAATCCTGCCTGACCTTTTCCCTTTCTGCATACCTTCAGAGTCTTTTCTTCTGCACATTAGCATCGTGTGTGTGTGTGTGTGTGTGTGTGTGTGTGTATGAGTGTGTTTTGCAGAACTTGCAGGAACAGTACAGTGCTATTATTCCTCCTGTTTCTATATTATGCAATCTCTTCTTAGCTCATGTGTATATAAAAAAATATTAATATAATAATATCGAGGTCAACCAGACACTGACAAATTGCTAGTAATTTTGTTGAGGTTTTGAAATATGTTCAGTCACTCTGCTAGTAAAGCTTATGTAAGTCAAACCCGTGCAGATTTTGCACAAATCCTCAACTCATTATACATTAAATACAACTGAATTGCACAGCAGCTGCATATATCTGGTTTCCTGAACATACCTGTCACTACACATCTAACATTTAGCTGCCTCATTTGCACAAGAGCAACAGCTAAGGCTCACAAATTTGACAATACTTTGTGAATAACCTCAGTGTAACAAGGAAGACCCCCAACGCAAAAAAAACACACAAAAAAAGAAAATAGTTTTTGTGTCAAATGGCAACCGGAGTGGCTCATGTATGACGCTATATCATGTATTGTGAGGAGTGCAGGACATTTTGGGGAGAAAAAAGGGCAAAGGGTAGCTCAGTGGCTAAGATGTTGGATTTCTGATCAGAAGGTTATGAGTTCAAGTCCCACCATCAGTAAGCTTCTGGTCCCTTGAGCAAGGCTCCGATCCCTGAACTGCTTAGTTGTATAAAGAAGATAATTGTAAGTCGCTCTGGATGAGGCCAAATGCCATAAATATAAATGTAAATGTCTAACCGGCACTGATTTTATTAACACAGCACGCATTCTCATTTGACCATTTTTATTTAAAAAATATTCATATATAAATATAAGAGAGGCGAAATGAAAACCTCCAACGCAACACTCATTTATTCACGACGTCTTCTCTTTACTCGGATATAAACAAAATAAAGAATCTCCATCGGAAAATAATATTTACCCACTAAATATTTGTTTTACCGATGCGCCACGTCTCAAATCAAACACCACAATTTGTCATGATGCGCCAATTAAAACCGTCCGTGTGGAAAAAAAAAGAAGGAAAAGTTCCGTTTGGTGTTCTGATGATTTACGTAATTAAAAAAAACAAATACTTTTAAACATTCACAAGGAAATTTTGTGTACATGTTAAGTTTGGTTTCACTAATAATAAATATACATTTGCATAAAGCATCCATATTTGTCTATGCGCATGTTGATTAGAAGATTAAAAACGTTAAAAAGGTACATTTGGAACGGGAAAAAATTTGTGATTAAGTTGCGAATAAACGCGAGTAAACTCGTGGCGGTCGTGCGATTAATCGTGATTAAATGTTTTAATCGATTGACAGCCTTAATTTCTATATAATTTTGTTTTGTCAATTGTTTTCCTGCTTATGTATTAATATATAACATTGTGTGTATTATTATCCCTTTGTGTGTATTAATGACTCTTTTCCGCACGCTAATTGTCTCACGATGCGTATTAATATTGCATTGTGTGTATTATTATCAGTTTGTGCATGTTATTGTCTCTTCATGTGTATTAGTGCCGAATTGTGTTTATTATTGTCGCTTCATGTGTATAAATATCGAATTGTGTGTATTATTATCGTATCTTGTGTATTCATATTTCTTCTCGCAGGCTAATTGTGTTTTGGTTTCTTTTCATAATTCGCTGCTGCGTTTCTTGGCTCCGGTTTCTTCTTTACAAAAGAGTTTAAACAGAGTTGAATTCTCAGTTGGATTCTGCGAGATAAACTACTGCTAAATATGCAAACAATAATGTGCAAAATAAAATAAAAAAAGAGAGAGTGTATAAGCGTATGCAGGGTGAGGGCTGAGAGCAAGGCAGCAGTGATGAATGGAAATGGATTTGGAACGAGGCCGGAGGTGAAACGGAGCTGTTTGACTCCTGCTACACTCATTAGTGACTTAGTGTTTCTCCATCTGCCAACAGCCTCTGTGTGTGATGTATGGAAATCAGATTTAAACACACACACACACACACACACACACACACAACCAAAAATATAAACAGACACATATTTGTCCTGGAAAACACGATTACAGTTTCATAAAATGATTCACAAAGTGATTTAACATGCAAGTGCACAGTCTGCTTTATTTATCCATCCTTTATATTCAGTAACTAGCGCAATGAAACGCTGCAAAGCCGGTGTATTGTGTATTCTGTAGTGTGTATTGTGTAATGTGTAGTGTGTACTGTGTAGTGTGTAATGTATTGTGTGTACTGTGTAGAGTGTAGTTTGCAATGTGAACTGTGTAGAGTGTAGTGTGTAATGTGTAGAGTTTAATGTATAGTGTGTAATGTGCAGAATGTAGTGTGCAATGTATAGTGTGTAATGTATAGTGTGTAATGTGTAATATATAGTGTGTAATGTGTAGTGTGTAGATTGTAGTGTATAATGTAGTGTATAATGTGTAGTGTGTAGAGTGAAGTGTGTAATGTATAGTGTGTAATGTATAGTGTGTAGAGTGTAGTGTATAATGTATAGTGTGTAATGTGTAGTGTAGAGTGTAGTGTGTAATGTATAGTGTGTAGAGTGTAGTGTGTAATGTATAGTGTGTAGAGTGTAGTGTGTAATGTATAGTGTGTAATGTATAGTGTGTAATGTATAGTGTGTAGAGTGTAGTGTATAATGTATAGTGTGTAATTTGTAGTGTATAATGTATAGTGTAATGTATAGTGTGTAGAGTGTAGTGTATAATGTATAGTGTAATGTATAGTGTGTAGAGTGTAGTGTGTAATGTATAGTGTGTAGAGTGTAGTGTGTAATGTATAGTGTGTAGAGTGTAGTGTGTAATGTATAGTGTAGAGTGTAGTGTGTAATGTATAGTGTGTAGAGTGTAGTGTGTAATGTATAGTGTATAGTGTGTAGAATGTAGTGTGCAATGTATAGTGTAATGTATAGTGTAATGTAATATATAGTGTAATGTAATGTATAGTGTGTAGAGTGTAGTGTGTAATGTATAGTGTGTAGAGTGTAGTGTGTAATGTATAGTATTTAGTGTGTAGTGTGTAATGTATAGTGTGTAATGTGTAGTGTGTAATGTATAGTGTAATGTATAGTGTGTAGAGTGTAGTGTGTAATGTATAGTGTGTAATGTATAGTGTGTAGAGTGTAGTGTGTAATGTATAGTGTGTAGAGTGTAGTGTGTAGAGTGTAGTGTGTAATGTATAGTGTGTAGAGTGTAATGTGTAGTGTAATGTATAGTGTGTAATGTATAGTGTGTAGTGTGTAATGTATAGTGTGTAGAGTGTGTGTAATGTATAGTGTGTAATGTATAGTGTGTAATGTATAGTGTAGAGTGTAGTGTATAATGTATAGTGTAATTTGTAGTGTATAATGTATAGTGTGTAATGTATAGTGTGTAGAGTGTAGTGTATAATGTATAGTGTGTAATGTAGTGTGTAGAGTGTAGTGTGTAATGTATAGTGTGTAGAGTGTAGTGTGTAATGTATAGTGTGTAGAGTGTAGTGTGTAATGTATAGTGTGTAGAGTGTAGTGTAATGTAGTGTGTAGAGTGTAGTGTGTAATGTAGTGTGTAGAGTGTAGTGTGTAATGTATAGTGTGTAGAGTGTAGTGTGTAATGTATAGTGTAGAGTGTAGTGTAATGTGTAGTGTAGAGTGTAGTGTAATGTATAGTGTGTAGAGTGTAGTGTGTAATGTATAGTGTGTGTAGAGTGTAGTGTGTAATGTATAGTGTGTAATGTAGTGTGTAATGTATAGTGTGTAGAGTGTAGTGTAATGTATAGTGTGTAATTTGTAGTGTATAATGTATAGTGTGTAATGTATAGTGTGTAGTGTAGTGTGTAATGTATAGTGTGTAGTGTGTAATGTATAGTGTGTAATGTATAGTGTAATGTATAGTGTGTGAGTGTAATGTATAGTGTGTAGTGTGTAGTGTGTAGTGTGTAATGTATAGTGTGTGTAGTGTGTAATGTATAGTGTGTGTGTGTAGTGTAGTGTAATGTAATGTATAGTGTGTAGTAGTGTAATGTATAGTGTGTAGTGTAATGTAATGTATAGTGTGTAGTGTGTAATGTATAGTGTGTAGAGTGTAGTGTGTAATGTATAGTGTGTAGTGTGTAATGTATAGTGTGTAGAGTGTAATGTGTAATGTATATAGTGTGTAGTAATGTATAGTGTGTGTGTAGTGTAATGTAATGTATAGTGTGTGTGAGTGTAATGTATAGTGTGTAGTGTGTAGAGTGTAGTGTGTAATGTATAGTGTGTAGAGTGTAATGTAATGTATAGTGTGTGTGAGTGTAGTGTAATGTATAGTGTGTGTGTGTAATGTATAATGTATAGTGTGTGTAGTGTAATGTGTAATGTATAGTGTGTGTGAGTGTAATGTATAGTGTGTGTGAGTGTAGTGTGTAATGTATAGTGTGTGTGTGTAATGTATAGTGTGTGTGAGTGTAGTGTGTATAGTGTGTGTGAGTGTAATGTATAGTGTGTGAGTGTAGTGTGTAATGTATAGTGTGTGTGTGTAATGTATAGTGTGTGAGTGTAGTGTGTAATGTATAGTGTGTGAGTGTAATGTAATGTATAGTGTGTGTGAGTGTAATGTATAGTGTGTGTGAGTGTAGTGTGTAATGTATAGTGTGTGTGTGTGTAATGTATAGTGTGTGTGAGTGTAGTGTGTAATGTATAGTGTGTGTGAGTGTAATGTATAGTGTGTGAGTGTAGTGTGTAATGTATAGTGTGTGTGAGTGTAATGTGTAATGTATAGTGTGTGTGAGTGTAATGTATAGTGTGTGTGAGTGTAATGTGTAATGTATAGTGTGTGTAGTGTAGTGTAATGTATAGTGTGTGTGTGTAGTGTGTAATGTATAGTGTGTGTGAGTGTAATGTGTAATGTATAGTGTGTGTGAGTGTGTAATGTATAGTGTGTGTGAGTGTAATGTAATGTATAGTGTGTGTGTGTGTGAGTGTAGTGTGTAATGTATAGTGTGTGTGAGTGTAATGTATAGTGTGTGAGTGTAGTGTGTAATGTATAGTGTGTGAGTGTAATGTATAGTGTGTGTGAGTGTAGTGTGTAATGTATAGTCTGTAGTGTAATGTATAGTGTGTGTGTAGTGTGTAATGTATAGTGTGTGTGAGTGTAATGTATAGTGTGTGAGTGTAGTGTAATGTATAGTGTGTGTGAGTGTAATGTGTAATGTATAGTGTGTGTGAGTGTAATGTATAGTGTGTGTGAGTGTAATGTGTAATGTATAGTGTGTAGTGTGTAATGTATAGTGTGTGTGAGTGTAGTGTGTAATGTATAGTGTGTGAGTGTAATGTATAGTGTGTGTGTGAGTGTAGTGTAATGTATAGTGTGTGTGAGTGTAATGTATAGTGTGTGAGTGTAATGTATAATGTATAGTGTGTAGTGTGTAATGTACAGTGTGTGTGAGTGTAGTGTGTAATGTATAGTGTGTGTGAGTGTAATGTATAGTGTGTGTGAGTGTAATGTGTAATGTATAGTGTGTGTGAGTGTAATGTATAGTGTGTGTGAGTGTAGTGTAATGTATAGTGTGTGTGAGTGTAATGTGTGTAATGTAGTGTGTGTGAGTGTAATGTATAGTGTGTGTGAGTGTAGTGTGTAATGTATAGTGTGTGTGAGTGTAGTGTGTAATGTATAGTGTGTGTGAGTGTAGGACGTCTCTAAATGGTGAGCATCAGAGAAAGTGCTGACGCAGAGGAGATGTTAAAGAAGTCTTCCCATCTGTCAAGCTCCAGGAAAATACACAGGGTACGAGGTACGAGATCATCTGAAGCGCAAGGCTGAAAATAGTGTGTATGTGTGTGTGTGTTTACTGCTCGAACAGCTCATTTTAATGAGGATCTCTGGAGGAGACAGGTGCGTGTTCAGCCGTTCCTGTAAGAGCTCAGCATCACGCCGTTTCTTCTCCGTGAGTAATTAATCCCGTCATTAGTGCGCTAACGGCTACGGCGAGAAGCAGAGCACGTAGACAAGCACAGCACTGACCTAAAACACGCCCCGCAAAATCACCCGCATTCATTAACACCGCTCGTTCTGTCACCATCACGTCCACCTGTCCACCCGAATACACAAAAACACACACATTCCACAAACCAGGAGGGGAACATTACACAACTAGCGCTTCTGCGACCTCCGGCAAACGTTCCCTTCTGCTGCACAACAATACAGAGGTCAAGGAAATGTTAGCTTTATTATTCAATTACTTAAACAAAAAAAGTCACAGCTGGAACCAGACGTCTCACACCATAACATTTAGACTGTGCTTTTACTAATTTCACTAATTTATATAGAAACAAGTGACTTAATTAAACCTGCAATCACTGATACACAAGGAGAGGTTTTATCCTTTTATAAAACAGAAAGGAAGGAAGGGTGGATTTAATAAGAAAGAAAAAAGATTACTGTTAAATGGATACATTTAAAGAAGGAAAGATGGTAGGATGGATGGCAAATAAAGAGGGCGGTGACAAATAATCGCTAAAAACGATCATAATCAATAATAGAATTCATTTTGAACTAGAAAGCACAGCCGCTTCGGAAAATGGCAGACAATACAGGGTCAACCAGCAACAGGAAAAAGTGTGCATCCCAAGTCATCCAAGACATGAGAGCATTTTATATTAAACACAACAAAGAAAACTGTACCTGCAAGTCATTGTAAAGTTGAGCTTGTGTGGGATGGAAGTACCACAGTGATGCACGAGCATGTGAAAAGAAAACTCTATAATCCACATCATGTAAAAACGGTAGTTTAATCAAGCGTTATTGTGTAAACGGTGTGTTCAGGAAAGTCGCACTGGATCTGTTCTGTCGGGACTCGCGAGCATCAGGTTGCGTAATCGATTCGCTCGCAACATCTTGATGATTCAATTAAAATGGTGCGAACAAACACTAAATCTAAAAACAGCAAATAACAGCAGCAGTAAACGATCAGATATTTAGTCACTGTTGTGTTTTTCAGCGAATGATTATGCATTTGTACACCAAAGGTTTTAATCAAACCTGTTAGTTTGCTGCGTTTCTCCATTCATTCTCTTTTTATAGCATTTGTCTACTACAACAGTAACGTATCAGTTTTCAAACATGATTTACTTTTTGTCTATTACATTTATGCATATCTTTAATTATCATACAAAATGTAATTAATGATATATTCTAGATGCGTATACCTTCACAAATGAGCAAAATGATTTTTCTAAACAAAAATTTTCAAAACAATGGTGAATTATATTTGATTTAAAAAAAAAAATTTGGTTGTCAACTTGCCATTGCAAAATACAATACAAATGTTAATTTACACAAATTACTTCACTGTGCAAACTTAAATGCTGTTGTTTTTTGTTTTAAAGAAAGAAATGATCCAGCATGAGGGAATTTGTTCAGAGGAGAAATCCCCCCATTCACTCCTCAACAAGCAGCAACTATAAACTTTTAAATGTCTAAATTAAAGAGTTAAATTCAATGTGTGGCTTTTGCATTTTTTAAGCACACTTTTATTCATAAATACTCTGAATTACAGATTTATATAGTTATAATAAGCAAAACATCAAATAAAAGAATAGATGAAAAATGAAGGCAATACACATGTATGTGGCAGTGCATTAGTCACTGATGAAACAGAAACAGCTCTCTGAAACGTTCTGATGTTCTGGTCGTGATACTTCCTGGCTGTAAGATTGATCCTAAAATAAACCAGCGTCTAAAACGTCTCTAAAAGAATGTTTAAACTTTTATTTCCGAGCTCAGTGCAAACATATGGCTATCTCTTAGCGACAAAAATTAATAAAGTGTAATAAAGAGGATCTACGCCTGCAGTTGCCAAGGAAACACCCAGACCTTTTTATTCATCAGCCTCGCTATCAGCAGCACAGTAAGAAAACCTTGAGTGTGTATAGATTCTTTTTATCTATTTACAGATGTAGTGTTTTCAGAGGAATAAAATGAAAGGTGGATGAAAGGAAAAGACCTGGCTAGCGAAGGAGAAGCTGAGGTGGACCTTTGACAGATACGATTGAATAAGCGGTCTGAGCTAGATGTAGATATTTGACCTTGTTGATAGGAAATTTTTTTTTTTTTTCAACTTTGTTTAGTGAGTCTTCAAAAAAAAAAAAGATCATTTAATTCCATGCTGACTTCAATTAACAATGTTTGATTTAAATGCAAGTGTGTTATTATGTAGTGTAAGTACCATATTTGATAAACTCATATTTTATGTTTATTTTGAAGTATATGTGTTTCTCTGTGGCCCCAAATAAGAACAGCCTGACCAGCTTTAACCAGGCTGATCAACTTGCACTATCCTGACCAATTGGAAAAAGCCTGACCAAAAGGAACCATTCTGATCAAGTGGGACCAGTCTGACCAACTGGAACCAGCCTAGACAAATGGAACCAGCCCGACCAACAGGAACCAGCTTTATCGAGTGGGACTAGTCTGATCATCAGGAAGCAGCCTGACCAACAGAACCCAGCCTGATTAAGTAGGACTAGTTTGACCAATAGGAAGCAGCCTGATCAACAGAAACCAGCCTGATCGAGTGGGACTAGTCTGACCAACAGGACACAGCCTGACCAACAGGAATTAGCCTAAACAATTTGAACCAGCCTGACCAACAGGAACCAACCTGAACAACAGGAACCAGCCTGACCAATTGGAACCAGCCTGACCAAGTGGGACTCATTTGACCAACAGGAACCAGTTTGACTAACTGTACCAACGGGACTAGAACAACACCTAAAACCATTAGAATGTAAACCATCATATTATGAATCATGGTAAATTGTGAATTGTGTCGCCTGATCCAACATATTTAGACACCAAAGTTTAGCCAGTTAAAATGCTCCTGTGATGGACATATTGAGTTCATGTTTATATGATGCATGAATCTTTATGCTTCTCCAGCGATTTCAACATATGTTGGCAGAAAAAGAATGTTGTTCAAGGCAATGTTTGTCAGAATAATAGGCTCCATTTCACCGTAGAAGACGATAATTAAGGAAGCTTCTATAGAAACTTCTCTCTCTCTCTCTTACATACACATTAGCAAAGACGACGTGCTTCACTGTTCCAGGTTTTTGCACTTTAAATTAGCAGCCACGCTGGACTATTTTCTTCGCCCGAGTGAAGCAGAAATCAGGCGATTACACGTCGAGCCATGTGATGTGATTGTGAAGGGAATGAGGAACGGTTGGGGTGAAACTCGCTGTACTGAACATCACTTTGATTGTTCAAACACAAGCTTCATACAAAGACCTCGTTCACCTTGAAAGTGGCTCTGAAGTGTTTTTTTCAGCAGATACACTTTGATTTCAATCCACACCAGCTTTGTGACTTTCACCCATCCTGTTGTAATTTCTGTTTTTGTGTTATGTCTATTTTCTGTTTTGTTTTGGTGTGTGTTATGTCTATTTTTTTTTTCAACAAAACTCTATTCAAATCACACACTCACACTATAAGTGTGAATAAACTCTACAGCGATGCGTTCTATTAAACTGGTTGAACTTTTAAAGAAAAAGTTCTTTGAGAGTCCCTGGAATGGTTTGATTCGGAACATGGAACATGGAAGCGAAACACATAGAATGAGCTTTCAATGTAACAAATAATAAAAAAAAACTTAACCAGAGTTTATAGCAGGGGTTGAAACACAGGCTGGCAAAGTTAAGTAAAGTAAACCACACGATTCTGAGCTTTTACACAAATATATTATCACACCGGGGTGTTGTGTTTCAGCTCGACACAAAGCTGAGAAAAATTTGCATATAAAATAATTTTAAAAATTTGCATATAACCCTAGTCCGAGGTGTTTTAGAACATGGCTTTTTATATGACTTATACACCAAAACTCACAGACTCTTCTGTTTGGGCAAGGGAGAGCTCAGAATTTAAGATATTAAGCTTCTAATTTCAAATCCCAGCACCAGTCAGCTGCCACTGCTGGGCAATTTGAACAAGGCCCTTAACTCTCAATGTGAAGTGGTGGCTTACTCGTTAAGGTTACTGATCGGAAGGTCAAGGGTTCAAGCCCGGGTTTCGCCAAACCATCACTCTTGAGCCCTTGAGCAAGGCCCTTGACCTTCTATGCTCCAAAAGGCCCTGTATCATGGCTGTCTGCACTTTGGCTTCCCTACATCGCTGGGATACTGTATGCTGTAATATACATGTGAGAGCATCCATGAGCTTAAAGGAATCTAGTTTAAATTAGCGAGTATACCATTGTCAGGAAAAAATCGCACAATAGCAAATCCACGAACGATCCGCAAGCCCTGCTCTCAAACTTGGAAAGTTTTTAACTTGAGAGCATTTTTTCTTCCCCCATCTCAGTTGTGCAACAGCGGGGGTTTTCTTCAACACAAACGTTGCTCTGGGTGCCATCATTATCTACCACTGTGCTAAAAAAGCCAGCAGAGGAAACGCTGCGGTGAAGAGAAAAGAAGGAGAGATGGAGGGAGAGAAAGCGCTGTGTGTGATTTCCCTCGACGGTGCTGCGGCTTTGAAGAGCGAAGCGTGGTGATGGTGGTGAACCATGTATATATGTGTGTGTGTGTTTGTGTGTGTGTGTATGAGTGGTACAATCCTCACTCCCTGAGCTCAGACTGGCAGTGTAGACTCCGAGCTAATGGTGCACTGCTGCTAAAACAAGTGCACGCTCAAGCCTGACACTCGGAAGGAGCCATGCAAGTTTTATTCTGGCTCCTTACCGGAGTTTAGTAAGTTCCTTTTTGTTCTTTTGCTTTGGGCACGAATTTGACTTTTTATGGCCTTTTTTTCACTTTCCCTTGCTGTTTTTGTGTTGAATAGTGGCCTTTGTCCTTATAGCATTATTCCATTACTGCATTATTCCATTACTTACATCATTGATAAAAACTCTACTTACTTTTACTTGATCATTAGTAGGTCACATGACTGTAAAGTGTAACCTAAATCAGAGCAACCAATTCTCTAAATACTTATTTTAAGTGGGATGTGGGATGTAGTAGCTCAGTGGTTAATGCTGTGGGGTTATTGATCAGAAGACAAAGCTCAAGCCTCAAGCTGCCACTATTGGGCCCCTGAGCAAGGCCCTTAACCCTACATGTGACAAGTAAAAAGATTCTCTCCTGACAGCAAAGCGCAAGAAACTCAATAACCTAAAATCAGACTTACCAATTCTCTGAAAATTCTTTCTGTCCATACATACAATCATCTATATTTATTGTTCTATATAAATTAAGCTAACACATGATTACAATTATTTCCAATAAGTTTATTTGGACTGGATGTATTTATTTTATTAATTATTATTATTACTATTATTATTGATTAGTTTGAGAAATTCTACAGCAGATCTTCCATTCAGTTCATACTGTTTAATTAAAAAGTCCAAGGCTTGGACATATGATGCGATCATTTTATTGCAGTTTTCATAATGACACCTTGTTCCTTGGTATTATTTAGCTTAAACAAGTAAGGTCAACTTCACAACCCAACATTTCCACCGCAGTTCTGAAAAAGTTGGGACGCTGTGTAAAACGTACATAAAAACAGGATGCAATGATCTGCAAATGACATAAACCCATTTGTTATTTACAACAAATAACATAGAAAACTTGAATTTTAAAATTTTTGTTTAATGTTGAACATTATTGGGAAATTGTTCAACAATTTGTAGACACAGTCTTACACAGCTGGGTGAAGCTCTGCCCATCTTTAATTATGTGAGACTCAGACTCTCTAAGATACACTATTTATACCCAATCATCTCACTGACCTGTTGTAAATTAATAGAAAAACCTTTATTTAGCTCATATACATTACAGTGAAATTCTTTCACCTCCTATCCCAGCTTGCTCAGAAGCTGGGGTCAGAGCGCAGGCTCAGCCATGAAACAGAGCCCCTGCAGTGCAGAGGGTTAAGGGCCTTGCTCAAGGGCCCAAGAGTGGCAGCTTGAACCACCAATGTTCCGATCAGTAAGCCAGCACCTTAACCACAGAGCTACCACTAATTAACTTCATTAGTTGCAAAATGCTCTTTTAGCTTTTTCTTGTTGATACCACTTACTTTTATCAGACTTTTGTTGCCTTGGTCAAATTTTTTTTTGAGATGTGTTGCTGCCATATATAAAAAAAAAAAGACCTTATTTTTATTTTATTTCCTCAGCTTAAACATTTCATATGTTTTCTGTGTGCTATTGTGAATAAAATATGAGTGTATGAGATTTGCAAATTATTGCATTCTGCTTTTCTGTACATATGCCAACTTTTTTTGGAATCGTGGTTGTAAAAATTGATTTATTATTTCATAATAAAGCTATAAGCAAGAATGTTCGGGACCTCACTTTTGTCAGTTTGCTATAACAAGCTTACACATGTTAAAAAATTCGAATAAAACATTAATCCAAATACATTATTTATAGCAACAAGTGCATTTAGGTTTTGGATGCTAACAAGAACGATGTAAGTTGAACAATTATTTTGCTTTGCTGGCCTACAGAACATGGTTGAACATGTTTCCCTGTGTATCGGATAAACAAAGCCAATTCTGAAGGCTTGTATTGGGGTAGATAACACACGGATGGATGGGTAGATGGATCAGTAGATGGATGGAGGGATGGAGGCAAGGACCTGTCGAATGGATTGATTTCTGATTCGACATGTCAGCCAGGAGGTGGGCTGTTGCTGTTGGTGACAAGCTGATTAGCAGTGTTCGAGCGATACTTCACAGATCTTACTTTCAATTCATACGGCTTAATTAAAAAGTCCAAGGCTGGACATTATTGAAATGTCCACACACACACTTATACAAACTGATTCATTTAATATTAACCAGACTAAAGGGGGAATAAAAGGTACAATAAAAGATTGCCAAACCTGAAAAAAGATCCAGGAGAGGTGGAACATTTTCAGCATTTTCCTGTCGCTAATCACTGTAGTGCGTATGAATACAGGGGTTTACATCGTCTGATTTAACACTTTATTGCCATTCTGATCAATTATTAAATTGTCTATTAACTTCTGAATAAGAAACGTTTTGAAACAAATGACCCTTCCAGCCATATGCGGTTCTTCTCCAAACTGTTAGCACAAAGTTGTAAACACAATTGTATCAGACGTCAAAATTGTCCCTTTATTTGAACTAGGAGACCAGAACCTGTTCCAGCAGGACAATGCACCTGTGCACAAAGCCAGCTTCATGAAGATCTGCTTTACATGGATTGAAGTGGAAGATCTACTACAGAGTTCCAACCCTTTCGAACACCTTTGGGATGAATTGAAACGCTGACTTTTAAACCAAAAAAAATCCTGTGCATTGCGGTTTTCCTGGGGATTTGAAATGAAGGCAAATTGTGTGTTTTTGTGCAAAATCTACAGAAAAGAAAAAAGCCAAAATATAAACTGTTAATGGAAAAGCTTAATAACCATTTTGAACTGCATTGGCCGACCTTTCCTCACGATGTCCGGCTTTTCTTGAAAAGTCCGTCTTGTACATTAAGGCCAAATCGATTTCTTCTCTTTGGTCAGTCGATGTGGAATAAAAAAAAAAAACAGCTATTAAATCCACATGAATCTATTTGAGATTGTGCAGTTAGCTACAGAAGCAGTTTGCAAACTCTGACTACTGCTCTATCTTAACCAAAAGACCTTAGTGTACGCCTGCTAAACAGCCCTGGTGTCGTCAACTCGCAATTTGATTGGTTACATCAACAACTTCATTGTGTTTCATGTATTTAAAGCTACAGGCACCTGCACTGTTGAAGGTCTCAAGGCAGAATTCTTTGGGCAACATGTGATTGCTGAAATCTGATTGGATAGAAACTCCAACATAAACATACAATACTAAAAGCAGCACAAATAAAAGAAACGCTATTAAATGAAGAATTTAGACGATTGGAAACCATTTAATACAAAATTGTGGAAAAAAGATATTTTGTAAGTATATTTTAAATGTAAGTCTGCGATTCTGAGGGTGTGTCTTTCCTGGGGGCGGAGCTTTCAGCTGGTTCTGGAGTGACATTAGAGAATTAAAAGCCCCGTGGCGTCACTGAATGACTGTTCATTTGGTGTATTTTTGAGGAAGAACTTGTACACTGATAATGCAGACAAATGCAGGTTGTTTAATGGGAACATATCAGTTCACAGTTCTTTGCAAATATCCTTCAAGCTATCTGAGTGTGTGTGTTGTGCACTTGCAGCCTATTTTCTTGTTCTCTCTAGACTACTCTCTCTCTCTCTCTCTCTCTCTCTCTCTCTCTCTCTCTCTCTCTCCTCATTATCTCCTCTCTGACTGACCAAACGTTTCTTCTCTGCTCTGTCGAACAGCCAAGTCGAAAACAAAAGCCTCAAACTAACAAAGAGAGCAAAGCCACTAAAGAAAACATCAATACCTACTCTGGGGAAATGAGTGATTATGGCTGACCCTCTCTCACACACACACACACACACACACACACACACACACACACACACACGCACACACGCATGCACCAAGCTACTGTCAAGTCAAACATCTTTTATAAATTAGTACATTTATCTGTGAAACCAGTCTCTCTCTCTGTCTCTCTCTCTCTTTCACACACACACACTAAGACACACTCATTCTGTTTTATATACACAATTTCATACATTCTGTCTGACACACGCACACACACACACACACTGTACAATGCAAACACACATTCTGTTTCTTACACACACACAATCACACACAGTCTCAGACACACATTATGTCACACACACTGTTTAACACCATAGTTCATTCACAGTCTGTCTCACACATGCACACGCAAGTGCACACACACACAGTCTCACAAAAACACACAAACTAGCTAACATGGACAAACAAACTAACACACACACACACACAGACATACTCTATTTCATACACTATGTCTCACACACAAACATTTGCAGACTGTTTCATACACTTACGCATTGTCACACAAATAACACACACTGTCATACGCACATACACACTGTTTCATTCACTAATACATTATCTCATAACACACTTTTTCTCACATACACACAGTCACACATTACACACACTGTCTAACACACATACAGTAAACACACACACACACAAACACACACTATTGTATACAATCTATATTTCAAACACACAGTCACACACATAACACACATCACACACAGACAGTATTTTATACACTCTGTCTCACACATACACATTCACACCTCTCAAATACACACACACACACACACACACACACACACACACACACACACACACACACACACTGTTTCATACACTTACGAATTGTCTCACAAATAACACACTGTCTAGTGCACATACACCCAGACGCACTGTTTTATTCACTTATACATTGTCTCATGACACACACACGCTATTTCATACAATCTGTGTCTCACATACACACAGTCACAAATCACACACACACTGTCTAACACACATACAGTACACACACACACACACACACACACACACACACACACACACACATAAAAACAAACACAAACGCACTATTTTATACAATCTATATTTTAAACACGGTCACACACATCACACACACTGTTTAACACACACACACACACATCACACACACACACACACACACACACAAACACAGCTTCTGTCTATTTAAACTTTGTTAATAAATAAGTATATTAAAAAAAATTATATAAATAAAATCATGTGTATGCAAATAGTTTATCGTTCTCTGTATAATCCTGATAATCCTGATGCAGGTTTGTGACCTTGCTCTGACCTTCAAACATTTTCCATCACTAGTATTTTCCCGAGTGTAAGGTAGGAGAAAAAGGGGCGGAGCTACAGCAGCACTTGTAGCTTCTAAGTTCCCTCTCAGTCGTATATAAAAGCATTCAAGGCTTTCTGGGATTTGCAGAGTGTTTGCCTGATGGGGCATCGTATATTAATGCAACATCATTAGAAAGAACACAGTGTGTGTGTGTGTGTGTGTGTGTGTGAAACGTTTCTGCGCATTGCCTTTACAAAAGGAACATCAATTATTCTCTTCCATGCTGAAATGAAACCCATTATTTTGACAAACGTTGTCTTGAACACTGATTTTGTCACAAACCCAGAAAAGAGCTAAAGTGAAAACTGGAATCAGCATGTTTGTGTGTGTGTGTGTGTGTGTGTGTGTGTGGGAAAAGTGCTGGCCTGCAGGAAAGCCTTTAATTTACTATAAACATGGCCTCGATGTGTCACTCACTGACTGCTCCGTTATTACACATTACATGCGCTTCAGAAAAATCCACAATAGACTGACTTGAACCTTCACTCCAAACTCACAATACACAATATACACACACACCATATACAGACGTCTATCGTTACTACAAACCAAACAGCATCCTAACCTACACACCGAGCAGCCATAACGTCAAACCCACCTGCCTGATACAGGCCTGGACTCCACAAGACCTCAGAAGGTCTGCTGTGGTATCTGTAATCTGTAAGTTCTGATTTCAAATTTGTCTCATAAATCTGACAATGTGTGGGACTGAGATCAGGAGAATTTGGAGAACTCTTTATACACTGCCATAAGGGGACACGTCACCATAAAGGGGTGTAACTGCTGGGTGTCTGCCCGCTAATGTTTTGGTGGGTGGTACATAAAATCATAGTCATGTTCATGAGGATTTCCAGCAGAACCTAGGAACATTACAAATGTAGTCCCCTTTAAAAACAAAAAATTAAAGGAATAAAAACTCTTCTACAAAAATGTTCCACTAGATTGTGTGGAGATTCATTCAGCCACAAGGGTGATAGTAACGTCAGGTACTTATGCAGGTGAGCAGTAACAGTTTAGTGGTGGTGGGATTTGAACTCATGACCTTCTGATCATAAGTCAAGATCTAATCTACTGAGCTACCACCTTCCCTCAGATAGATAGATAGATAGATAGATAGATAGATAGATAGATAGATAGATAGATAGATAGATAGATAGATAGATAGATAGATGATAGATTATTTAATAAATAATTTTTCATGTACTGTTTTTTTATGTTTATCTGTTATTAAAGTTCTTCTCATCAGTTGGAATCTGGATGCTTCTCACTGTTTGCAGTGAAGCTGCTGAATTCGAAACAGATGAAACGCTACGTAATGTTCACAGTTTTCGTTTAATAACGGACCTCTGGGTGACTCTTTCTCTGAGCCAGCGTTCGCGGATTAAGCCGAGTGGTGAAGCATCAATTATTTACTCCTCCATCTTTTTATGGAACAGGACCTCCGAGGCTCAGGAATCCATTTACATTAACTGAGTTGAAAAAAAAATCAGCATTAAAAGTTTAACTTATATTATTATCATTGTTTAAAGCTGGGCGGAGTTAATTTGCTGCAGAAAACTATCTATCTATCTATCTATCTATCTATCTATCTATCTATCTATCTATCTATCTATCTATCTATCTATCTATCTGTCTGTCTGTCTGTCTGTATCTCTATCTATGCAAGTCAAATTCAAATACAATTTCTAATTCAAATTAACTCCGCCCCCTGCACTTTCAGTATTTATGCATCGGTATGTATCTCCATCTAACCCTAGATTTATTGATAAAAGGGAAACATTCTTGTGTAAGTGTAACGAACCTGTAGCCTGCAGTAACCCGGGGAGCTCCGTGCAAGTGCCAGTTCAGCACTTTTCACTACATTTTCTCAGCTCACTGTTTTTTCCTTTTAGCTACAAAACAGCAACAGGGAAGAAAAAGCATGAGTTGCCATACCCTGACAAACTCCCCCACCGGCGACAGGGTTTGGAAGGTGTGCCGACAGCTGAGCTCGAGGGAGACGTGTCACGCAGCAACGTTACACTCTTTACACACTTCCTCTTGTGTTCTCTGTAAATATCAAATATAGGCAAATATCTTCGCCTGCAGTTTGATGAATAATTAGTGTACACATCCACCTACGCAGTCACAGTGCGAGAAAAACAACAACATCCTCGCAACTTCATCCATTAGTCATAATGAACACAGGACAAGCAGTGATGTCTTTCTCGCAACGAGTGTGCGGTGGAAGTAGGCGGCTGGGAAAACACACACATACACATAAGAATGAGGATATCTGACTTTCCCAGTCATATTTGTCTCTTCCCCAAATTGTTACCAAAAAGTCAGAGGCACCCAATTGTGTAGGACGTCTTTAGATGCTGTAGCATGAAATTTTGAACAAGGAGACCCAAACCAGTTCTAGCATGACAATGCTCCTGTACACCACTCCATACAGTATATGAAGATATGCTTTCCATGGGTTGGAAAAGTGTGGAAGATGCTGACTGCACCCTTCTTGTGGCTGAATATACAGTGGACAGTGACTCAGCTGTTCGGACATCTAGGGAACGTTTATTCCACCACCTTGGTGCCAGAACAGACACAAATTTTGACGTAGACCTGCCTCTTCTCCTGAGAGATGGTTGGACCAGTCAAGCAGTGCTAGAAGAACAGGCTTGGTTCTCGCTCTTGCCTCACCCTCGTCTTGTTTTTGGCCGATCAAGTTTGCCTGCCGTTTTGGATTCTTTGCCTGCTTCGATAAATAGACAGCATCTGGGTCTGGTATTGTGTATCCTGTTCACTGCATGATGTTATTGTTGTTGTTGTTGTTATTATTGTTATTACTGTTGTTATTATTAATATTTATTATACATTATATGACTAATATTTGTCTATTTTTGGCCGTGAATCTTCAGTAACTCCTGCCTCCCACTTTGCTACTCCTCCCTTCCGAGGGCGCATCAGGGGACATGATGAGTAAATCCGACTCCCTCGTGGTTGGATTTCTCCCCTCGGTGAAGTTCATCTCCAGAAGATATTTTTCCCCGTAATCTCCGGCTCCGTGACTGATTCCCAGCGAGAGCTGTGAGTGACACCCCGGATCTGTCTCCGTTTGATGCCGTTCGACTTGGGGAGCCATGAAAATAACCTCCACTGTGTGTTTTTTTTCCTTTTTTTCATTCTCTGCGACTTCCTTCTGATCTTCCCTCGTCTTTTTATTTCTTTTCGTTTCATTCTCTCTTCCCTTTATCTGTCTTTGTTCCTCAAAGTGGTGCTAGCTTGGCTCGTCGTTCGGGAAGCGCTTTGTGATTAACTTGTTTTCACATATGGCTGCTTCGGTCATTAATATTCATAGGATTTTTTTTTTCTTTCGTGTGTTTTTGTTTAGTTTTTTCCTATTCCCGCCCAAGCAGACGTCCCGTACTAAAGTGCTCGCGATTCACAGCGCACCTTATGCCTTGCGCGTGTTCATAATACCAGCACTTGTGAGCGAGAAATGACTTGGAAGGCCACATTTATCACCGAGCACATTTGCATATCGTTGATGAAAGCTCAAACGTAGACGCGAAAGCGCGAAACAGAAAACAGCTACCGTGCCCCGAAGGCGTGCTTTCACATGTGCAGGAATAAAGAACAGGGTCTAAATCTCAGGTGTAGCGCTTCAGTGTGGAGGGGAAACCGATGAACTCCTTCATCAAAGCCCACACCTGGACGCTAACATCCATTTATAAGCGTTCATTCGTCTCACACGCTCGAGTGGCAGAATGAGGAAAAACAAAGGTCGTCTGAAAGTCCCTCGCTTCCCCAAGTCCTATTCGTTTCTCTCAGAAAGTCATTCCGTTCCCGGGGGACCCCCGGCAACGATCGAAAGATCCGTCCCTCAAACAGATGCCGTGGAGAAGCGATGGAGCTCTCCTGAGCATTGAGCCGGGAGGACAGATGCAGATTCTTTTGCTCAAGTGGGAATATAAAAAAAAGAAAGAAGAAATTGGCCACTAGCATTCGCAAAAACACGCCACACACACACGTCTCATCTCTCTCTTTCTCTCTCTCAGACAAACCTGTCAGCCTTGTGGATGAAATAAAGCAATGGAGAGCTCTGGAGAGAGAGCTGGCATCACATCCGAGTGACTTATTCTGTTCTCTAGAAGAAAACATTTATAGGCTCCATTCTGGTCCAAAACTATAAACTACTCGGTAGCAACAATGATGTTCCTGAGCACTCTGAGGAAACCATGAAAAGAAAGACGATCATCAAGACATTACCAGAGGCCGCCATTGTAAATGCGCCCCTGCTGAGTTATTATTTTCCAGTCTTTCTTTCAAAACCTTTTATGATTTGAGTTTTCCTTTTAGCTGATAGTGAAAGGTAACAGGTTCAAAAATAAGAGTATCATTTAGGAACGACACCTTTAACTTCGATTTACCTAAATTACCCACAATGCCAGGCTGGTATTATAGTAAAAATGAAGTGTTGTACATTTCCTTTGCCTTATCTCAAGCTAAACAGAGCCATCTACTCCGTCGCACTCGTCATCTCAAAGATCGTGAACTAGCCGAGCTAAGTCTCTGTCGTAACCTGTAACGCGTCCGACTAAACCATCGTACAGCTGCATTGCATTGCATGACTTCTAATTAATATGAATAAAAAAATCAAGGTAAAATGGCGAGCGAGAAAACAAGCTCTCGTGCTTTTTAGTTCAGGACCTTTCTTTTATCTCTTTTTTTTTTACTTTATAGCATTTTAAAGAAAATACCTCGATGCTATATTGGTAAAACTCTGTAATCTTATGTATGTATTGTCAAGTCAAATCAAGTTTATTTCTATCACGCTTTTCACAACAGACATTGTCTCTAAGCAGCTTTACAGAATTCAACAGTCAAGGTATTTATCCCTGATGAGCAGCCATGGAGACTGTGACAAGGAAAAACTCTTATTAGATGTTATGAGGAAGAAACCTTGAGATGAACCAGACTCAAAAAGGGAACCTCATCCTCATTTGGGTGACATCAAGAGTGTGATCATAAATATTTAAACAATACAGAACACTGGAGAGTGAAAACTAACATCAGCACTGGAGTGTAAGATTATAAGTAATGTTCTTTCTCCAGTCTTATACAGTCATTTAAGTTTATGGAACCTGGAGCTACTGAGCAACTCATAAAATAGCTCCACATAGATCCAACATCAGCTTCTCCATGCCAGAGCCTTTAAACACTCAAAGAGGTCCAATGTCCAAACTCCACATGAAGTGGGATCCAAATGGCTCTGGTACATCTCTACGTGAAACTGGACAAATCCGTCACAGAGAAGTTTGACGTGACATGTCGCCACGGCTGCTCATCAGGGATAAATGCACACCGTTCACCTTGACTGTTGATTTCTGTAAAGCTGCTTTGAGACAATGTCTGTTGTGAAAAGCGCTATAGAAAGAAACTTGACTTGACTTGACATGTTTGACTTGACATACGGCGACCCGGAAAGTCGTTCGAGGTGTTTCTAGCGGTATGCGCGATTCAAGAGCCGAAGAACATCACTAGAAGACGACAAGAGATCAGGGAGACCTTCAATAAACTCAACCCCCAAAAATGTCAAAACCATTTGATGACTTGTACGTGATGATCATCAAAGAACGATCCGCATCATCTCACTTCAGAACCCATCCTACTCGCCAAATTTGGCTACTGCGGACTTCACCCTCTTCCCGAAGATAAAGATCCGGCTCAAAGGTGCCAATCGCAGAAGGTGCTTGACACGCTTCAAAAAGAAAACATCTTGGAAACGTTCATGGGGGCGATGTATTGCTGTGCAAAGGGATTATTTTGAAGGTGATCGTGTGTAAACGTAGATAAATAAAGTGCTTTCTTGTAAACTGAGCTCATTTTGAAATCTTTTGATAGAACCTCGTAATGATCAATCAAAAAAGACCAGAGCCAGAAGATGCTAGTAGTTGGTCAAGTACCACTTTAACCAGCGCGGTTTCTGTGCTATGATGAAATCTTGACTGAACAGTTCTGCTACAACAGCTATGATTTGTGCTCATGTTTCCTTCAGTGAACAGATAATAACCACAATAGTGAGGAAACTAATAAGTGAATGAAAATCTGAAAGATGTAATATGCAGATGTCTGGAGTCCTTTTGAGTACTTCAGTTCCTCTCATGGTTCCTTACTTGAATCTTTTCAGGGAGTTTCCCTTTCAGCATTATCAACTGTGGACCATTCATTAAATGTATAGAAAGAACTGTATCATTTCAAGATTTGTATTCATACAAATACAATAAAACTGAATTGACATTGTATATGGACTGTGGCTAGCTATTAGCCTTCAGATATTCGATATGGATAGTATGGTCAGTTCGATTATCATGAAAGCTGACCTTTACAAAATCAGGAATAAAGCTGTGTATCAGTATTAGCCGTAGCTAATGGCCTCCCCACGTTCCACAGATCAGCCCTGAATGAATTACGAGTTGCTAATATCAGCTGCCTTTTTCTTTCCTGAATCTTCCGTCTTCTATTTCATCTCTTGTCACTCTGTAAATCCATATAAAGATACACTTCAGCATCAACTGGCAGGATTTATTTACATGAGCAATTGCACTTTTACTCGAGGAAATAAAATTCCTGTACTTTCTTCCAGCTCTGCTTCTGCGGTCCTTCACATCAAAGCTAGTTCATCATCAGCATTTTGGAGCAATGCTTAGCCAGTGCTAATGAGCTTTTTGGCTCAAGTTCTCCTTATCATTTTTCAGAGAATCTTTCTAGCGGTCTGATGGCTTAATGGTGAAAAAGAACTAGCATAAATTATGGATGGTTAAAGGCTAATTTCTGGAAGGAATTAGCCTCCGATAATTCTTTTCCAGCCTTTGAGTGTAGCTGAAACGAAAAGACAGTGTTGCCAAATTTGCTTCATTTCACCTATGACTTTTATCTTTTAGCTTGAGCTGTCCATGACTGCCTGCACTTTGCTAATTATTAATGGCTAATTAGCTTGTTAGTCTCACCTGTTTAACTCCTCACAAATGGCTAGCATAATGCTTCAACTCTGGCTTTTCCTTTTATTTTTAATTACATTTCTTTGCGATACTTTACATTATATATTACATTTTGTTGTCTGAGATGAATTTTTTATTAAAAGAAAACAAAAATCCACCAAGAAAAACTTTTTTACCATCAGTGACCAGGACTACCTTCTTTAACCCTTGTACAGAAATATTGTCGAAATAGTCGGACCTAATGTCTCCTATTAATAATAATTTAAAAAAAAATTATTTTCAATTGAAATAAAGTGGAACATCTGGACATTTGTAGATTTGTTTGGTGAAGGTATGGTTCTCTTTAGATGAACCTGCACAAAAGACATGCACACAAAAAACAAGACTTGTCCAAAGTCTTACCTCACGTTCTGTCGCTAATGGTAGCTATGAGCAAACAATAACAATCTGTGGTGCTCATTTGATTATTGACATCATAGAAAACACTCTATTTCCCTCCAAATTCAATAGGTTTCTCTTGCTGTTCTGTCCACCTGACTGGTCACCACATTTCCCTGAGCTGGTTTGCAGTTGTCGCGCTAATCACGTGTCATCCTGTTTGGCGCTCTTATTGGTTCCTGGTTGGTGGTGGTGATCATAGAAGTCACTTTGCAGAAAAGTGTCTGAAATCTACTGACACCAGTAGAATTTCAACAGAGGGGAAGAAACTATCACGACGGCCGTTAATCGACTATTGGCTGTAACCAAACCGGCGATCAAACAATACAGAATTTAGCCTCGGACTAATGGAATCTTTTAGGATTCTCAAAATCCTAATCCGATTTTGACCAAATCATGGCACAGTGTGCACCTGGCTTAAGTCACATGATTACATTACATGTATTGTCTGTACATTCTCGTATAGTCTGTATTGTCTTGTATAGTCTAAGCTAAATGTATAGAGTGGTTATTTATGTCTGTACTTTTGAGGGTCACCGACAGCTGGAACCAAATTCCTTGTGTTTGTCAACACGCTTGGAAATAAACCCGATTCCAATTCAGCACAATTATACGGTACTACATTTTATGCTACTAAATTTTACTACGCAAAATTTCATTCTAGCTAGCAGAGTACCTAGCTTTTGTTCTATACTGTACTAAAACTAATCACTCGTGCTCAGTGATTGCTGTCTTTGGAACTGAAGCTCATGAGTTAAAATCCCAGTATTCGTATTAGCTGCATTCCAAAGCCACCTTGTTTCCGAATCCTCCAGTCATCCCATGAATCTCATGTATTCAGCCTTCAGCCTGTCCATATAGGGGTTTATGAACATCCATAAACTGCCCATGACCACCCAATAAATTCCTCTCTGGGGCACAGATATAGACATCGGTGGGGACTGTGAGAGGCTTCTCTCATTTAAGAGAAAAAATACGGTAAAAAAAAAAAAAAGAAGCACAGATAGCGAGCGGGAGCGAGAGTGGGCGAACTGTAACGGACCGGGGATGAACGTGGGTGGGAAAAATGCCGACCTCAGTTGTAAAAGTATTACACGAAAGCCTTCAACTTTCATCTCTTTTTATTGACTGACATCTGTTTTGTACTCTGTATACTTTTCACCCGTGGCATTAAAACATTTTCAGGAGAGCATTTTTTTCTTCACTCCCTTTTCGAGTTCCAGGAACGCATTCCTCTATTTGGAGGTCAAAGTTACCCTGGAGTACAGTAGCTCATTGGAGCGGGTCAGCGATCCTTACTGGGTGGCTGTGTTTAGTCTGGCGCTTGCCTTTTTTTTTCTCTCATTCCTTCTTTCTCTGTGCATTGTGTGTTTACCTTGGCTGTCGTTCCACTCCTCCGTTTCTGTCTCTCCGGGTGAACATGAACGTCCACGGTAGTAGAATCAATTATGGCTGCAGGCGATGAAGCAGCGAAGGCACTTTGCTCTCTCGCTCTATTGTTCCTAGTTTCTCCGCGATGTTTATCCGCAACCGAGAATTTTTTTTTTGTATATTTATACGACTGGCAAAGGATCAGGGTGCAGCTTGTTTCAGATCTAACTGACCCTCTTGGCTCGTTGGTATTTCATCATATTCATCAAAAGAAACGCTCTCCTTGTACAGCGCGGCCTCCAGCCAGCACTTTTTCTCTGTTTAGCTTTCGAACGATTTGAAGTTCGGAGAAGAAATCTGACTCTGATCCAGCGCTGAAGGTCAACATCCATCTCGCTGTGCAAACACATCGGGAGCGTGGTGTTAGACAGTGGGGGAGGTTGATCATCAAATGGTGTGCGCTGTTAGGCTAAAAGATGTGCTCATAGAGATAGAAATAGCGAGGCCTTGGATAGCGGAAAAGAAAGATGACGTGGAGATCCGAGACGAGCGCGTGCCCAGGCGCAATCGGAATTTTTTTTTTTTAGGAATGGGTTAGCCAATAATTTATGCCTTTTGGCAAAAAGAACTCATCCAGAGCGAATTAGAATTATCTCATCGTATACGACTGAGCAGTTGAGGGTTAAGGGTCATGTTTAGGGGCCATCAGGTAACAGTTTGGTGGTTAAACTCATGACCTTCTGATACAAAGTCCAACAACTTAACTACTGAGCTGCCACTTTCCACTATTATTTTTTGTTGCTGGTGGTGTTCTCAGACATTATAGTAGCTTGATCATGGGCAACTTCTTGAAGACTAGCATAAGACGGATACGATTTTTTTTTATTGATTTAGCATGTTCTTTAAATTGGATTTGCTGTAGGTTATAATAAGTTTTGTGTTTTATTTAAAAATAAATATTTCTTACTGCTGCTTGCTTTCAGACAAGATGGCAGCTTTATCTTCTCTCGAGGATGAGAAGTTAAGAATGAAAACATCTTCAGATTTTTTAGGAAAGGTTAGCAGGGTGCCAAATTGTTAGTATTTCCATTTCTGAATACTTGCTCTTGTTAGCACATTTCGCTGTTGTGTGTGTGTTTTTTTTCCTTTTCCGTTGCTTGGTTTTAGATGTGACGGCAGCTTCATCTCTCCCACATTAGCATGAGAAGTTGAGAAAGAAGACAAACAAACAATCGTTCCGTCTCTGGCTGCCTGCGTTTGAGACGGCAAGACGTTTTTTCCCCCTGCAGAAACTTTGCCACTTTGTTGTTTATTTTTTCCCTCCTTCCTCCTCTTTTGTGCAGGAATGAAGACCCATCTACCCATCTGCCGTTTCCGTGGCGACACTTTTGCGAGTTTTTTTTTTTGCGTTCCTGGAGGAAGAGAAGGAGGAGGGAGAGACTGCAGAAGCGAGACGTTTGTTTAATTGGCGTGACTGTCGGCTTGGTGGAGGGTAAAGTCTTCTCTTGCTGCTTTCCTTCAGTGTGAATATGCACATCTGTGAATGTGTGCATGAATTAACATGGCCAAATGCTCTCCCAGCGCTCGGATAAAAGAAGCTCGCAACCTTTTAAACTTACCGCAAATATTGTTCTGGGACAGAAGGCAACAGTGTGGTCGAGTCTTTTTTTGCTAACTAAAGCTCACAAAGTTACTAGAAAACCTCACGTGATGTCATAGACTCATTTGAATAGGAATACTTAGAAGGTTTAGTATATAGACACCTAGAATGAAATAAAATAGAATCTGGCATAACAATAGGGATCGTTTATTGCCAGGAAGGAAAACACCAATGAACAGCTTGAGAATGGGAGAAATTGTGATTAGTGATCAATTATGGTGAACATTTTTGGGTTTTGGAATCAATAGTGATTAATGATTGGCAATGAAATGAATGCCAATCAGAAACTTGTCCAAGGAAACCATGAAGGATCGTGATTGGTCTTTGAGAGCAATGGTGATCACTGGGAATGAGAACAATAATGATCAGTAATTGATCATGAAAAAACAAAGAAATGGTGGCTGGCCATTAGTAACAAATGATAATCAGAGATTGGGTCTAAGGAACAATTGTTTTCAGTGACTGTTTGTTGGTAACAATAATGATCAGGAAATGGTTATTGGAAACAATGGTGATCACTGCTGAAGAAAATGCAGTGGTTATATAAAAGTTATATAAATCAATAGTGATCAAAGATTGATTACAGGAAACAGTGGTGATCAGTGCTTGGTTATAGGGAACAGTGAGCCTCAGTGATTATTTATAAATAACAGCCATGATCAGTCATTGGTTAGAGGGAACAGTGGTGAACAAGAAGAGAAGAAGAAGAAGAAGAACAGTGGTGACCAGTAATTAGTAACAGAGAACAATGGTAAAATGTTATAATGACCAAAGGTGATTAGTCATTGGGCATTGAGGTAATTGGTTTAAGAGCACAATGGTGATCAGTCATTAGTTAAAAGGAACAATAGGGATCATTGATTGGTTATGGAGTACAGTGATGCTCAGTGTTGACCAGTGATTAGTTACAAAGAACAATAGTGACTAAAGAAAAGTTATAAGGACTAATGGTGATCAGTCATGGGATATTGAGGTGATTGGTTATAGGTAACAGTAGTAATCAGTGGTTAGTAATAAAGAACAGTGGTGACCAGTGATTAGTTACAAAGGATATTAGTAACTAGTGTCTATGGGTGTCTATTACAATTATCATGAGCCCAAAACTTTCTTTTCAGCTATTTAAAAAACCACACAAATAAGGCCCCGAGTGTTGAGTTGAGTTCGGCAATACATACGCTAATACGTTTTTATTTTTTAAAAAGCATATTTTTCTCTTGAAGCGTTTTACATTTTTGTTCATGCACAATACAGGCACGTGAGCATTTTCAAGGGTTTCAGTGCGAATGAGCAACTTTTGGGAAACGATTGAACACCACAAAAATGAGGAGGCGGAGCCAAAAAACACGTTCTCAAATTGATCCGTATAAGACGTTCTGTGGTCTTAGAATTTCTTCCATCAATTATTTCTCTCAAAATGTTCTGCTTGCTGTTGAACTGTTGTCTGTATGCAAACTGTATGACGGTGATCAGTAGATACACCAAGCGCCAATCAAACCGAATTCAATCAAGAGTGCTCGACCCTGATTGGTGGCTTGCTGTGTGTTTGACCAGTTTTTTATCCACAAATAAATAAAAAATGAACGACAGATTTCATGTAAACAAAAATGTTACATTTACAAAAAAAAAAAAAAAAGATATTTGATATTGATAGGTAAAGAAGTTACAGTAAAAGTCTCCCCAAATGAAAATACTTCAGTAAACAGTAACGAATTACATTTACGTGATCAGTGTTTGGTTATAGAGAACAGTGGTTATCTGTTATTAGTTGTCAGGGACAGTTGCTAACATCTGCTCAAACAGCTGCTAAATTTGCTTTAAAAAAAGTTAAAGAAATCTCAAATGTCTAATCACAACAAAGTTGGCAAACACTTAAAGAAAAAATTCCACAATCATGACAATGACGATGGAGTTTGTTTGTGTGTGTGTGTGTGTGTGTGTGTGTGTGGAGATAATGTCATTAACAGAACACAAGCATCAATTGCATGTGGACTTAAAAAGATATGCTACGCGAAGCAAAGTGTCGTCTCTCACGTCCATCATGCAGACCGCTCTCATGCAAAAATAATCAGCTGTTTACTTTTTCCTTTTTACTTCCTTTCACATTTTTATTACTTCCCATCAAAAAGGGAGGGAAAAAAAATGTACACAAGATAAATCCTTCAGAAATCGAGCCGTCATTAGTTGAGTCTCAGATGTCTGCACATCTGAAGCTATGGTGCCATATTTCGATGATCAATGAAGTGTGTTTGTGGGTTTGGATGATAAGGAGAATGAGATGGTGGAGAGAGAGAGAGAGAGAGAGAGAGAGAGAGAGATGTTTAATATTCAATCACAGCCAGTTTTGACAACTTAAAAGCTTAAATGCTCTTGCAAATGCCATTGATAAATCTATTGGGAACTGAATTCGAAATAAACAGACTTAAAAAGACCAAATGATGGGATGATAGACGGACGGATGGCGACTGTCGCAACAGTGACGTGACGGTGAATGAATTAATAAAGAGACGGGAAGGAAAGAGACACGGAGAAGAACATCAGAGTGTAAAAAACGTTTGTGAGAAATACAGAAGTGCGGAGAAAAAAAAAAGAAGACCAAAATAAGCAGCGAGAATTCATCAAGGAGAAAAATGGAGAGATGGACAGATAAAGTGTCTAAGCAGCGATACAGAGGATAGCGACAGTTGGAGAATTAGACCGAAGAAGAAAAAAGCGGTTGATAGACGATTGTGAGATGAGAGAGAGGTTTAGGGAAGGGACGGGGTGTCAACAGAGACAGAAGGTAATGATAATGATGCAAATTGACTTAATGGTGTAAATATACGTAGTGAGAAAGAAAGAAAGAAAGAAAGAAAGAAAGAAAGAAAGAAAGAAAGAAAGAAAGAAAGAAAGAAAGAAAGAAAGAAAGACATGGGCATTAAGAAGGAACACTGAAAAGGAGAAAATGAAGAAAGACATACAAGAGATAGATAGATAGATAGATAGATAGATAGATAGATAGATAGATAGATAGATAGATAGATAGATAGATAGATAGATAGATAGATAGATAGATAGATAGATGTGGACATAAGAGAAGGAAGAAACAAAAAGCAAAGAGGGTGATGAAGAAAGAGAGAGGTGGAAGAATACTAATGGGAAAAAAAAGATAGAAAATGTTTGATATAAAAGGTAAATACATATAACAGGGCAGAACAAGTGATAAATGGGGCAATTGGGGGATAAAGAGAGTGCATGGGGGCAAATGATAGAAAAATCCTGATAGAAAGTAAGTGAGGAAAAAGAAAAGTAAGAGATGTGGAAAAAAGAGTGAAGTCAGATAGCAAGTAGAATACAAGAGGACGCAAATGAGAATGGGATAGACGCAAGATAGAAAGAGAAAAGAAGGAGACAAAGCGGTTTAGTCTGAATCGGAATAAAAATTAGGCTGGAATAAATGCTAATTGAATGGAATGGGAGCGAATACGGGAAGACGAAACGCAAAACTCTTCCAGGAGCCGCTAATTTCACTTTGCTCAGGGTTTATGGACCAGAAACTGGAAGGAGGAAAAAGCTGTGGGGGCTCTGTTTTAGAGTTTTAGGCAAAACAAAAAAAAATTAAAAATAATATGTGGGGGTTATTTTTTTACACAAACCTATAGGCAATGTCCACACTTATATGTTTTTTCTCTTTGTTTTGGCTTTCCGTCCACAATGAGGCGCCGTTTTTAGTGAAGGACAACATAGCTTTTTGGAAAATGCTCTCCAAAGTGGACGGCGTTTTCGCAGTGTGGACCGCGTGTAAAAAAACGGAGCCTTCGGAAAATGACGCATTTTAAGTCGAAGCGTCTCGCGTGTTGCTCATGCGCAGTACAGGGACGTGAACGTTTTCAGACGTTTCGGTGTGGATGAGCGACTTTTGGGGAACGGGTGAAAACGAAAGCGTTTTTAGGTGAATGGGGCGTTTTCAAATTTACTCGGATTAGTGTAGACCAGGGGTCACCAACGTCAGGAGAAGCTGAAAAACCTGAATGCAGAGCAGAAGATACAGAAAGTAGAAGAGTTAAAGAAGAATCTGACATTTCAGCAGATGTTTTTCACCAGAGCAAAATCACAAAGTGAAGCTGGTGTAAAAACAGAGGAGAAATCAGACTCACTGTCACTGTCAGACTATACTGTCTGTATTTATTCATATTTATGTTAAAAAAAAAACCATTGTTTTAGTGTGTTCAATAAATGTTTATTCTGTTCGGCCCGTGACCTAAAGTGTGCTTTGAGTTTTGGCCCCCTGTGCAATTGAGTTTGACATAAATAAATATTATTAATTATTAATAATAACATAATTACAGGTAAAATTAGCAAAATTTGTTATTTCAGAATTGTGTATCAAACTGCTAGCTCTTCACATTAGTCGGTACCCAAGAAGTAGCTCTCAGTGTCAAAAAGGTTGGTAACCCCTGGTGTAGACGTTGCCACATGCGACTCTCATGTTCAGAAAAATTAACTTCTAAAATAAATCTTTTTGAGTTGCTGAAAAATGGATCGACACTTTGCTTTGTTCACGCATTGATTATTGTAATGCTTTGCTTGTCGGGGTTTTAAAATCCTAGGATTCTGACAAAGAGCAGGTCTTGAGATTATATTTCTCTGGTTTTGGAGTCGTTGCATTGGCTCCGGGTTTCGGATTGATTTTAAAACCTATATTCTGACCTATGAGGGCTTTATATGCAGTGGCGGCTACTGGTCTGTCAGAGAGGGGAAGCTCATTTTCGGCCTACATCATAAAATTGTCTATTTATTTAAAAGTAAATTCTGCCCTACGTTCCTTTTCAAGAAAATGGTCTGTGACCCTGTCGTACCAACTAGGAGTCTTTTCAAGTGACTTGACCAGTGTCCTCTCAATGGCCAGCAGAGCTAGGCTGCTTAAACGGCCTTGGCCCATTGTGTTTCGGGTGTAGGACTTGAGTCGCTTTAAACAGGAGAAGCTCCTTTCTACACCTGCAGATGTAGCTCCAATTGTTGCCACTAATGAGAACAGTTTGTAAAGCTGAGGCATTGCACTGTCCAACTCCATGTCTTTAAGGAACACCAAGTAATCACACAGCTTTCCCTGTTACCCTGCAAGTCCTGATCTGAATACAGGACTTGAAGTTCTGACCTCAGTCTTCCTGAATCAAAGTGATGGCCATGAATGAAGGAATGAATGAATGAATGAACGATCTAAAAAAATATTAAACTCTGTAAAACTGAAACAAGGAATGTGGTGTATAATTGTGTGAAATGTATGATGAAAATCAAGCAATTTCGCCAAGCAAATATCAAAGAAATAGGTTGCAGCAGTTTTATTTCGACTGAACTTGAGAAATCCGCGATGGGACTGAGCGCGAATAGCTTCAGTGATTCCTTATAGTACAGAATCGCTGTCAGTCAAAAGGAGATGCAGTCTTCGACAGACCCTCCAATCATCACGCAGAAGCTCGGAGTCCGGGCCAGCCACTCCCCATTCACCCCAGAGACGCTGAGCGTCCGTGGGCGGGACATAATCGTAGCGTTTATCCAATGACCGTCTAGTTTCGAAGCGCTGAAAAAAAACGTTCAAAGCAGCCCCATTGAAGTCAATGGACGCTGGGCTTCAATAGGGAAATGCACTGTGACGCTGCGGGAATGTATGAGAAGGAAATCGAGTCAGCCGACCTGCTATATGTAACTGATTCTGAACGAACTCGTCTTTGAGATGAACGTTTTCTAACGCATTTTTAGTCAATAAAATGTTAATACAATAGTACATATTTGACCATTAATTTTGTGACATTATAAGGGAAGCCGAGCTTCCCTTGCAGTCTTAAAGAAATCGCCTCTGTTTATATGGTATGGCGCCTCAGTGCTTGGACAAATTTTAACTGTCTACACTCCAAGACATGATCTCCACTTATCTCATTCCAACTTTTAATTGTTCCTAGGAACCCGTTAACATTCTGTAGGTGATGGCGCTTTTCTTTCCCATGGACCAAAACTGGGTCACTATCTGTGATGATTTTATTTACTATATTTGAGGGACAGTGCATGTTGGACGTTTTGGAGACAAGGTGAGGGAGGTGTGATTGAGATGTTTGGACATGTGCAGAGGAGCGACATGGGGTATATCAGTAGGAGAATGCTGAGGATGGAGACACCAGGAAGGAGGAAAAGAGGAAGACCAAGGAGGAGGTTTATGGATGTGGTGAGGGAAGACATGCAGGTGGTTGGGGTGAAAGAGGCAGATGTAGAAAACAGGGGGGATGGAGACGGATGATCCGCTGTGGCGCCCCCTAATGGGAGAAACCAAATTTTTTATTTTGTTTTTTTTTTTTAATTTTGATGCTTAGTAAGCGCTTTAAGACGCAACTCTCGAAGGCGCAATATAAAACAAAGATGATTATTATCATAACAACACTAAGCCTTTCCTTTTTTTTAGCTAAGAGTAGCAGATCGCTAAGCTATCCACATCCCAGCAGGGCTACGGCTAAATTTTTTATCGTTGTTTTTACTCCTGTGGAAAATTATAGTGAACGTGCGACGATAGCTTGAAAAGAAAAGATGAAGAGAGTGAGAATTTGTCCGATTGGAAAGCTTAACGAGTGTGCTTAAACACCCGGAGCCTTTACAAAGCGTATTAATGAGTCGCGCGATCAATGAACGGCTGTAGTGATGAATCGATTCTCGGCCGGACTAATTGACAGGATGAGTGCTTAACTACGCTCTCGAGGGGGAGAAGAGTCAGAGGATCAGATATGACCTCTGAATTACAGATAAAATCACTAATTCCATTCGAGAAGGACAAGAAGCGCAACACACACATGCACGAACTTCAGACAAAAGCCTGCGATGTAACAATACAAAAGGTTCAAATATAAGGCGTGAATATTTACCTCAAGGTTGTTAGTTTTTGTTTTTTTGCTCATTTAAACAACTTTCCATCTCATCGCGAATGGAGAACACGGTTGTCCATTAGCTAATGTTGTACAGCTAATGAGAAAAAGGTCAGCGCAAAGTCACTCTAAAAACTCCGAATGCTGCAAATGCCACTTAACCATTCAATTTAATTAATGAACAACAACAACAAAAAAAAAACATAAATAAATAAAGAATTAAAATAAATAAACAGATATGTGGCTTTTCAGATGCCGAGAGGAAAACAGCTCCGGATTTCAGGATGTTAAGAGGCTGTAAGTGGTCTGCTGTGGGCTGCTGGTTATTAGCACACTAGGATAAGTGAGCTTTGATTCTCCAACGCCCACTCATCCATCACTGGCCTCCCTAATGCTTCTTCTTCTTCAGCAACAACCCTAAAGATTTAACCTAACAATCCCCCCTGGTGATCCTCTTTCACTACACTGGCAGTCCTATAATCATTATCAACCCTAAAGACACCCCCTGATGATGTTTGCTCACAATCCTTTGTACAATCCTTTACTGATGGTCTTCCTTCACCATCCAAGCAATGATCCTCCATCACCACCTACCTTAAAGAGTCTCCCCAACAATCTTCCCTGATGCTATTCCTTCACTGTCAACCATAATGATTCTTCCTGATGCCCTCACCATTTTTCTTTTATTACCCTCTTTATTCAGGTGTCCATGCCGCATACAGCGGATCTCCACTTAAATAATTAGGACCCTCACCATCCATCCTGGTGATGTGCAGTATTAGCACAAATCCTAGAAATCATATCTCACTCATATTCTTTTACTTCCAGCATCTCTCATTGAAGATCTGTTCCCACCACCTAAATGATCCTCCTTCCCTAGATAACCTTAAGAACCATTCTTAGCATTCAAACTATTTTCCTTTATCTTCTGCTTTAAAGATCATCCTACATCAACCAACCGTTCCACTTGACCCACCTAAACAAATCTAAACCTTCTCAACAATTCTCCTTTACCATCTGCCCTAAAGACCCCTCCCTCACAAAACAAACGTTCATCTCTAGTCACCCAAACAATTTTCCTTTACATATCGGAAGGTGGTAGCTTAGCGGTTAGGGCATTAAACATTGATCTCAAGGTCATGAGTTCAAATCCCAGCCCCACCAAGCTGCTACTCCTAATAATCTACCTTAAAGATCCTTTCCACTGATCACTCCTCCTTTACCATCAAACATCCCTAAACTTTTAAGTGTTCATCCCTACCCATGCAAACAAACCTTCTTGCCCATCCACTATAAAGATCCTCCCATGGTATTCTAAACAATCTTTCTTTACCATCTGCCCTGAAGATCCCCCCTCACCAAACAATCCTCATTTGCCATCTGACATTAAGGTTCTCCCTTTCTCACTTCCTCTTCACAATGATCCAATGAGATCTTCATTTTCCATCTACAGTACCATTATGATATTCCTCCTTTACCATTCACTATAAAGATCTCCCTGAACCTTCTCAACAATCTTGCTTTTTTACCTACCCACTAGGCCTTCCATCACTAAATAAATGATCCTACTTCACCTTCACCTTCTCTGTTCACCTTAATTGTCCTTTACCCTCAAACCTCAAGATCCTCCTTTAGAATATCACTCGCTCATCTCAGTGATGCTCCTTCTACTATTAACCCCGGAGATCATCATTACAACCCTCCCTGGGGATATTCTCTCATTAACTTTTTATCGATTGCCCTTCACCATCGAATTTCAGGTTCCTCCCCCAAAAACATATGTCTCACAATTCCTCCCTCACAATCCACAATAATGATTTTTCTTTACCCTCAATCCTAAAGTTCCTCCCTTATGATCTTCTTACACCACCCACGCTAGTCTTGTGCCTTCACAATTAACTCTACAATCCTCCCTGAGGTTCTTCCATCACCATCTCCTGTAATGATTGTCTTCCACTACCATCTTCTGAGATCCTTCCCCAAAAATATGGCTCACGATTCATCTGTTAGAATCCATGCTACGGATTTTGCTTTCCCCTCAGTCCTAAAGATCATTTACAATCCATAAAAAGGATGCGACTTCATCATCCATTCATCCATCTCCACGTCCATAATAGTCATGTTGTTCCATCCTGCAAAACAATTATTGCTGTTCACTTTCCTTCACTACCCTTTCAAGGACCTTTTCTCCTTAACAATTCTACCTTATAACAGCTCGTAGTCATCGTTCTTTACTCATCACCTTCCCTCATTATCCTTCACTGACATCCTCCTTCCAAGCAGGACATTCTTTCCTGTATCATACTCCCTAAAGCCCCGAATCCTCACCTCATCTCCATCAGTCCTCCCTTACTCTACTCCCTTTACAACACAATATCCTCCATGGACTGCTTTTCCGACAAGCTAACAACATCTTCGTGATTTCCTCTCAACACGCTAACACACGGTGCTCCCCAAAGACACTCCCTTTTAAGGAATTCCCTTTTCTATCATGCCTCATCCTCCTTTCATGCAATCCTGCCAAACAGATTGGTACACAATGCTCCCTCATTCTTTCTGGCAGTAATGCACTGTCGTTTCTCAATTCTTTCTCTGTGGGCTGCATCATAGCATGTTTAAGACTGCAACAAATTAATTTCGGGGCTTTAGAAATAGACAGACCAGAAGCTAGCTGGCTACCCTTCCCATTTATCCGGGCTTGGGACCGGCACTAAGAGTGGCTGGGGTTGGTTCCCTTACATGAAAAATGATTTCTTAAAGTATTTTTTTATCTATCTATCTATCTATCTATCTATCTATCTATCTATCTATCTATCTATCTATCTATCTATCTAGATAGATAGATGAAAAAAAAAATACTTTAAGAAATCATTTTTCATGTACTGTTTTTCTAGCAATTGTGCCAATTAATAAGTACAAATAAATATGCAAATATATGTAGATAAGTGAAGAGGGTCCCTGGTGGTCTATTGGTTAGGATGCGGTGCTCTCACCGCTGCGGCCCGGGTTCGATCCCCGTTAAGGGAACCAACCCCAGCCACTCTTAGGTGCCGGTCCCAAGCCCGGATAAATGGGGAGGGTTGCGTTAGGAAGGGCATCCAGCGTAAAAACATGTGCCAAATCTAACATGAGGATGTGGCGACCCCTGATGGGAGAAGCCGAAAGAAAGTATGTAGATAAGTGAAGCTCAGTAATTAAGGCTCTGGGTTACTGACAGGAAGGTCAGGGGTATAAACCCTGGTATTGCCATGCTGACATTCGTGGGCCCTTGAGCAAGGCCCTTAACTCTCTGTGCTCCAGGGGCGCTGTATCATGGCTGACTCTGTGCTCTTGTCGTAAATCTCACTGTGCTGTAATGTATTTGATCTAATGTACTGTACACGTGACACATATGAAGAATGGAAGATGTCCAGGAAAAGATCTCCATAATGGACTCCGACTTCTCCCACTTGCCTGCACTCAATCACGAAACTGTGAATACTTTTAGCAGATGCTCACCAAGCCAAAGAAATCCCTTCAATCTGTGCATATTCCTTCCATCTGATGGGGCCGAAATTGCTAAAACCCAGCTTTGTCTAACAGCTGTTCTGGTCTGGAAGCGTAGTTTTTTGATCGTCGCATGCGTTTCTCCCAGTGACTTATGTGCCTATTTATTTTATTACAACCCCTGTACTCTGATTAATAAACTAGCATGAACATCATCGCACACGACTGCGCTACTCCTCTGATATTGTTATTGTGTTATTAGGAGTATTAATAATGCAGTGTATTGGATTTTTTATGTTCTAAGTGGCAAACTAGGCACAAGCCATGTCCCTTTTAAACTCCAGTCAGCACCAGAGAATACTTCATAAAATGGAAATAAAAGCAGTTTGTTCACCTCATTTCGTTTGATGGATAAAAAGTAGAACAAAAATTATACTAGAAGTGACAATTTCAATACTAAGAACACGATAATTAACACAATAACGTCTGAGGAGTCGCTAGCAGAAAGTTGAC